>NW_015387010.1:351564-359169 GCF_001527695.2 Protobothrops mucrosquamatus | reverse complement strand
TGTTCCATGCATAACAGCCAATTTCAAGTTATAAAAGGGTAGCCTTTTCATGGATAAACTAGAGTCTGAGGCCCAGGACACAAGTATTCAAATATAGTTCTCTTTTTAGGAGGCATTATGGAAATAATGTCTTATGCACCGGAGACAAATTCCTTCTGTGTCCAATCACACTTGTCTGTCCAGTCACACTTGGCCAATAAAGAATTCTATAAAGAATTCTAAAATTAATCTCCCCAAAGGATGTATATATTATTGGTTTGTATGAGGCAGTGTTTCTCAACCTGTGATCGTCACAGGGGGTCCATGAAAGCTTGAAGAAATGCTATGATTTAAATCTCGAGTTAAGTCTTGGGGGTCCGTAAACATGGTCCGTGTCCACAAAAGGTGTTTAATGGGGGTCCGTGGACAAGAAAATGTTGAGAACCACTGGTGTAAGGTATTCTTCTCTGTAATATCCAGGTTTTCTATAAAAAGCCCCAAGGCTGATGCACATTTTTATATATTTCAAAATCATATTTTCTTATGCTTCTTATCATTTCTGGGTGGCTGCAAAATTTTAGCTGACCACCAGATGAAGCAAAGTGTATGTCTCCGTTGCCAACCTGCAGTCATCCAGATCCTCTGCAAAGATGGAGGCACTATTCCCAGGCATTAACCTCTCTTAATATTTATAAATACATAGAAAGTGCCTTCCCAGAAGACAAAACATTACATCCTAATTCATATGTTGTATAATATAAGGATTGAAATGTTTCTGAGCAGAATATTCCCTTAAGTCCTGGCTGTACCTATGTTTGCTACAAGACGAGTATATATAATTATACGATCATACAATTAAACCATCAATGCTTCTGTTACTGCCTTTCCAAGGATTAGCATCCAAAAACTGACTTAACATCAAAGATTCTTGAAGGGTCTTTTTCATGGTTTCTGAAACATATTGAATGGGAATTTTACTGTTCTTGGGTAAGTGTGCAAATGCGAAGATTGTTTTAATGCCAAGAAGGGTTCACACTTTTCCAGATCTTGTGAAATCATTACACAGGGTTCAAGTGGAGGAAAATCCATTGGTTTCGTGTGTGTCTGTGTGTCTGTGTGTCTGTGTGTGTCTCTCTGTGTGAGTGTGTATGAATGTTAAATACAGATTTTAACTCTGAATCTTTATGGGAATTTTTTTCCGAATGTAAAATATTGCGATTTAATGGATGGAAGATCAGGGTAGAACTGTCTTTTTCATGAAAATATGCAACAGATGTTCAGGGATTCACCTCCCCCCTAGTTCCAAATCCTCTCCTCTCCCTCTTTCCCTGTCCACCCCTCCCTCCAGCCGCCCACATCCAGCCCTAGCCTGATAGAAACAGTAGTCAATTTGAAAATGCTGCCTTTAAGCCACTTCTGGAAACCAAATTATGCATGAAAACGGCATCTTTCCTCTAAAATCAGTTGAGAATTCTGCACACATATATGCACAGACGCACACGCAAACACATAAATCCATCCTTAATACAATCTGTTGGAGATTTTGCAGCTGGTTTTTAGACCATGTGTAGGCTACAACATAAAAGACGATGGGAGGGAAAAATTAACCCCTGTGGCACTATTAGAAACAGTATAATAAATGTGCATTTAAAAGATCTATAAACACATATTTATCTGCAAAATGTTCTTACATAAAAGCCGTTATTGAAAAGGCTTTCATTTTTATCTTGGCGTTATTGTAATTTTATTGAATTGCTTATTCATTCTTTGATATCGTGTTTTAATGATATTATAAATCTGTTTTATGTCTGATCGCAGCCTCATTGTAAACTGATGTAACAGATAATATGGCAATTCACCATAAAAACACTCTTCCCCCCCCCCAAAAAAAGCCCTACAGATAAGAATGCAAAAAAAGCAAATTTCTATATTTTTTAAAAAATATTTTCCACTCACTACTTTGTAATTTTAATCTGATGATAAGAGATGGGCTGTAGAAGCTCACTGTATCTCTACACAATGAAGCTCCCCCCCCATCCCCCCATCTGCACAAGCCTATTCATGGGGGGAAGAAAATGAGAATAAAAGCATCCACCTCTCAGTGCTAAAGATCATTAGCTGATTCATTGTATAAACTGATTTAAATTAGGCACTTTTGGAATGAAACCTTTTTACCCCTGTAAAATGCTTATTTGGGATAAATTTACTGTTCGCATCATGAATAATGAAGAAAAAGGGGGAGGGAACCCATCTTTTGCTATGTCTCCCTTTATTCCAATTCTTTTATTAAAAACAATGAAAAACAATTACAATAAAAGATATTATCAACATATAGAGCAATTATGTTATAAGCCAGCCATCGCTCCCCCCTCACAAACTTAGCAGAAGTTCATTCAATAAAAGCATGTGTGCCTGCCAAATCCAAATAATAAAAACTCTATTAACGGGAGACTATTATGAAGGAAAGCATATGACCTGGGCCCTAGAATTTGACAGGTGGCCAATCCTGTTAAGTACACTTAAATATGAAAGTGTATTTGGAATCATTATCGTTGACTTACACAGCTTGGAAGTTGACTAACGTTTCGCCAATTCCAATTGTCAGAGTTGGACGTGTTCCCTCGCTTGCGGTAAGAAATAGGACTTTGGCCAGGATCCAAATAGCCGAAGACCCTGAAATTACACTGGTAAGAGGATCTTTCTGTGTTCATGCATGCGTGTTATGCATGGTTTGATGTGTATATGTAAAAAAATGACCCATCTCATTGCCCCCTTGCCATAAGATAGGAGAAAGCCTTGCAAAAATCAAATACTGTACATATACCTATACCTACACCTATACCTATACATATAGATAAAGACACAGAGACACAGAAAGAGAGAGACAGAGACAATAATGATAGATAAATGATAGACATATATACTGTACAGATAGATAGATAGATAGATAGATAGATAGATAGATAGATAGATAGATAGATAGATAGATAGATAGATAGATAGATAGATAGATAGATAGATAGATAGATAGATAGATAGATAGATAGATAGATGATGGATGGGAGATATTCATAGGTATATATATATATATATATATATGTGTGTGTCAGTTACACATAGGCATATATATGTGTCAGTTCCATATGTATAGACAGAGACATATTTTTACATGAAACATGCACAAAGACAGATGATAGATAGACAGACAGACAGATATATTATGCAGATTTTATGAAAAACACATCTACTAAGGTGCTTTCAATTTGGTGGAAGCAAATTTAAAAGCAAATTATTATTCCTGTGCTACAGGTAGTCCTTGACTCACAACCATGCATTTAACAACCATCCAAAATTACAACAGCAGTGGAAAAAGTGACTTATGACAAATCCTTGCATTTATAATTGTCACAGCATCTCCATGGTCACGGGATCACAATTTGATCCCTTGGCCACTGGCATGTCTTTACAACGATCGCAGTATTATAAAGGATGATGTGATCGCCATTTGCAATCTCCCCAGCCAGCTTCTGACAAGCAAAGTCAATGGGGGAAGCTGGACTGACTGAATGACCACATGATTTACTCAATAACTGATTGGCTTCATAACCATGGCAAAAAAGATCGTAAAAAAATGGACACAACTCACTCAATGACCGCCTTGCTTATCAATAGAAATTCTGGCCCCAAATGTGGGTCATAAGTCAAGGACTACCTGTAATTGAATGCTGAGATGGCCAATGGGTCTTTGAAAATGTCTGTTCTTTGCCCTACCAGCTTGTCTCAAGCAACTTCCCTGACCATCCATGCTTCAATTAAATACCAATGGGAGAAGGATGGCTGGAGAAGGATGAGCAAAGTTCTCCAGCTGGAGAGTAAGGGAGGAGAATCAGAAATCTCTTTTCAGCAGCAGAAGAAGGAAAGGCCAGCCAAGAGTAATCAACTGCAGCATGTCAACTTCTTTTCTAAAGAAAATTATATAAACCTTTTAGAAAAATAAGAATGATAGGTGAGCAACCAAGAGTCCGCTGATTCACCGATGTCTCATACTGCCTTGCCCTGACAGATACGGAAGGTCACCACAGTGTCAGCATTAACTGATAATGTCAATATTAATTCTAATACCGATGCATGCAAATTGGCCAATGCAACAAGATTCCTTTCCCTTAAAAAAAAAAAGTCACACTTTTCTGCAACATTAACGTTCAAAGAAACGATGATAAACCAGTGGCCTTAATTGATGCTATGAAATCCAGCGCACTTGGGAGCGTTCAACTTGGTTAAGAATAAGTGCTGGAAAGAGCTTCAAAGTATATTGCTGCTAGGTTTATTCAGGCATTCCCAGTTAGATCGCTCACTCATTTTGGAAAGGACATGAGTTATAAAACAGCTTCAAAAACATGCCTGGAGAAGCAGAGACGTGCAGCAGCATAAAGGATAACTAAAGTACCTCAAGTACCAGCATAAAGGATAACTAAAGTACCTCAATCTGTTCTTCTCATTTAATGCTTTTAACAGTTGTTCAACTTTACAGGAGTTGACCAGTTTGTCTAGTATACATATATATTTTACAATGGAGTGAAAGGTGTTGGGCATCCGAATGCTTACTGGATAGCACTGCTAAGTTAAAGCTGAAATTCTTTGGACGCATAATGCCAGGATCATAATTCAAGAGGCTTTCCCCAATGTTTGCAAAAATTGATGGCCATTGAAAAAGAGGTTGCAGAAAAATAAGATAATAGGATACTAATACTGGCGATTGAAAGAGGAGGTGGAAAGGACTCAGAGAAGCAGTTAGGAAGAAACGGTTCTAGCAGATGGTGTACACGAGTCAGAGTCAGATATAACTGAAGGACTGAACAACCATTCATTTGATCCATGTTTTATAAATGAACACCCTGTTTTTCCAGAGCCAATTCTTGTCCCAAATTTCAAATCTACTTTTAGTGTCTCTTCCAACAATTACTAAAAGCTGACGGTTTGATTGACTGACATTTGGGAAAAAAAAGTACAGAAAAGACCCCAAACAGATGTAAAGTGTTAATTTTAGGGGGGGGGAGACGTTCCCCAAAGCCAGATTCAAAACAAAACAAATAGTACATTCTACTGATCACCCCTGCATGTGGTACGTCCCTGCTCATTTTTTATTGCCAGCCTCTCCTCCATTGCCCTTCTCCTCTCAAAGACTATTAAGAGCAATTTCCAGTCACCAAAAATGATCCACACCAATTTGCATACCCACATGACTGCTGTAGGATGTTTCCTTCCTGGAAACCATACCAAGAAACCAATGCTAATTGGCTAATTATATAAAAATACTCCAAACCATCTTGTGCAAACAAGTTGCCAGCTGTTCCACTGAAATAAATGAAAGTGTCTTCCACATTTATTTGATTATCAATGGTCGTAACATCCAATCAACTAACCAAGGAGCAGGATTGTAATCTGGCCCAACTTAATTAATTTTAGATGCCTATTATAGACATTTGTGGTTTAGAGCACAAATCTTTTGATATCTAGAATGAATCTAGGATGAACAGTCAGCAGCTAAACCACCTAGAGAGAGAGAAGGTATTCTCCACAGATAAGTAGAATTGAGACAATTTATATAATAACCCTTAAATATACAATTGAGCAAAAGATGGTACCTAAAAGACAGCTCTCATATTTTATTTGTAGATGTACATATCACTTTTCCTCCATAAGCTCAAGGTTGCATACAGGAGTTGCCTTAGATCTGTTATTCACACAACAGTACTTTGAAATAAGTCTGCTAATAAAAGCAGAACGAGAACCTCCATAACCAAATGTATCTGGATATTTGCAGTCAAAGCCAACACAGTGCTGGGCTGCATTAACAGAGGGATTGAATCAAGAACACGTGAAGTATTAATACCACTTTACAATGCCTTGGTAAGGCCACACTTGGAATACTGCATCCAGTTTTGGTCACCACGAAGTAAAAAAGATGCTGAGACTCTAGAAAGAGTACAGAGAAGAGCAACAAAGATGATTAGGGGACTGGAGGCTAAAATATATAAGGAACGGTTGCTGGAATTGGGTATGTCTAGTTTAATGAAGAGAAGGACGAGGGGGACATGATAGCAGTGTTGCAATATCTCAGGGGCTGCCACAAAGAAGAGGGAGTCAAGCTATTCTCCAAAGCGCCTGAAGGCAGAACAAGAAGCAATGGATGGAAATTGATCAAGGAGAGAAGCAACTTAGAACTAAGGAGAAACTTCCTGACAGTTAGAACAATTAACCAATGGAACAACCTGCCTTCAGAAGCGGTGAATGCTCCAACACTGGAAGTTTTTAAGAAGAGACTGGACAGCTATTTGTCCGAAATGGTGAGCAGGGGATTGGACTCGATGACCTCCAAGGTCCCTTCCAACTTTTTTATTATTATTATTATTATTATTATTATTATTATTATTATTATTATTATTATTATTATTATTATTATTATTATTATTATTATTATTATTATTATTATTATTATTATTATGGATCATCTCCTGGTACAGCGATTATCCATCAGCTATACGCTTTGTGTTCCAAATGGCGATCTGTCTGTATTATTATTATTATTATTATTATTATTATTATTATTATTATTATTATTATTATTATTATTATTATGGATCATTGCACAGTCAGCCAGATGTTCAGACTGAATTTGGCATTTTGTCTACCTATCGAGTCCTTACCCAGGACCTGGGATAGGCAGATGTGGATTTTGATGGTATTACAGATATCGTCGCAGGATGGAAGCAGTTCCCAGTAAGGCCGCCTTTTACAATTGACTAATAGCGAATTTGTCAATGCCAATGGTGTTCAAGTGGTGCTCCAGTTGTTTTGGGATTGCACCCAAGGCGCCTACTACTATTGGTACTACCTTTGCTTGCTTTTGCCACAGTCTTTATTATTATTACTATTACTATTACTATTACTATTACTATTACTATTATTACTATTATTACTATTATTACTATTATTACTATTATTACTATTATCATCATCCTGCTGTAGTCGTTATACGTCCTCAGTTACTTTGCTACTGTTTTTTGGGGAGGAGCTGCCTCCATAATTGCTTGTTCTCCCCTTGAAAAGAGAAAATTTTGAATTTCTGCAAAGTGAAAGAACTGAGCCTTCCTTTCTTGTTTCTCCGTGGCTCCATTTCAACAGCAATTCTGTTGGCACTCACTGGCCGAACTTGCTATTAGAGAGGATAATGATTATTCTAAAAGAGCCACTGTAATGGAAGATTAATCTCCAACTATAGCATATGGCCAGGTTCCAAAAAGCTATCTTGACTCACCTGAATGCCCGGCCTTTGGATTCAGCGGGATTTTTAAACTTTCTGTATTAGAATTGTTTATAGAACTCCTGATTTTGAGAGATCTACAGGTTGTACTTGTGCTTTTTTAAAAAAATAAAAAATAAAAAACAAAAAGTCCTAGCTAAAATGATATTCCAACGGCAGAGACTACAGTATATGTAGCTCAGGGCTGAACTATGAGATTTGTGGTGTTCTCTGACCTTGAAGATATTTCCTTTCCACCAGATGTTTCTTAACCAGTCTAGAAAATATCATCAAGGTGATTATATCATCTTTTTCATCTTTAT
>NW_015387010.1:297357-351483 GCF_001527695.2 Protobothrops mucrosquamatus | reverse complement strand
AAAAAATAAAAAATAAAAAACAAAAAGTCCTAGCTAAAATGATATTCCAACGGCAGAGACTACAGTATATGTAGCTCAGGGCTGAACTATGAGATTTGTGGTGTTCTCTGACCTTGAAGATATTTCCTTTCCACCAGATGTTTCTTAACCAGTCTAGAAAATATCATCAAGGTGATTATATCATCTTTTTCATCTTTATTATCACTGCAGGCATTTGACCTGTTGAGTTGAAGAGTCCTTTGTGCGATCCTCTCCTTTGAAAACTAACATGTTTTACCTACACTATTTTGAGTGTTTTTAATCATAAATGACTGCAGTAGAAAGACAGGACATTAATATATTTAATAGAGCAGAAATAAAATACAGAAAATTGTGTGCATAAAAAAAGAAACTTCACTTTTGTCATTATTTCCATGAGCTGACAACATCAGCCACCTCCAGTTCAGTTCACGACTTGGTTTGCCCTGTTACAGGAAAGTCTCAGATGCTGATCAAAGGATAGATAAACTCTCTAATTATACTCTATTTTAATACTTAATAAGAAGTATTTTAATGCTTCTACATTGCTTTTGATGCTACAGTTAATTGGGTGCTCATCGTTAATTGTTTCCAGGAGGTGCGATGAGTACCAAAAACAATGAGTACCAAACAAATTTTTCCCTTAAGGACTAATGTAGTGAGTCACAAGGCAGTTGATACCAACAAGTTCTAGTTTGTGCATTGAGTATCAAACAAACAATGAGTACCGGGACAAAACTTTCGCATCAAAATGTGTTGAGTAGCAAATTTGATGAGTTACAAAGCAGTTGAGGTACTACCACTGTAGGTTTATATGCACAACTATGGATGGATGGGTGGATGGATGGATGGATGGATGGATGGATAGATGGGCAGGCAGGCAGGCAGGCAGGCAGGCAAGGAAGGAAGGAAGGAAGGAAGGAAGGAAGGAAGGAAGGAAAGAAAGAAAGAAAGAAAGAAAGAAAGAAAGAAAGAAAGAAAGAAAGAAAGAAAGAAAGAAAGAAAGAAAGAAAGAAAGAAAGGGAAGAAGCTTCCATTGGTCAACTTATCTATATCCAAAAATATCCCTCTTCTTTTTCTGAACATCAAGTTTTCCTTTAACAGACAAACAGGAATGTCTGGAGACAGTGAACACAAGCTCACTGCAAGCTACTGTTGCAGTAAAAATGTGCATAAAGAAATGGTGCTTCTATCAACCAACCTATCAATTCCAGCAGACTCTTTTTATATTCTCTCTTGGAAGGTCCACTCTTGAAAACCATACTTCTCTGCTGGAACTATGCATGGTTTTAAGACAAAAAAGGATGAGAAGCTTTTAAGTCTTCTATCAGCAGTGGTCTCCTGGTATCCAAGCTCAGAAACCATACAAGTCATTGAAATCTTCTCCCCGAGACGGATAGTATTTCTATTTAAAGTCTAGTCATTATTTCCAAGTGTACATCTAGTCATCTAAATCTGCATGTGCAAAAATTTTTTGTGAAACCACATTTTGCCAAAATCTGTTTGTCCTCCTTTTGGGACACTTAATAAGAATGGTGGAAGCCCTCCTGACTTGATCTTCCTCATCACTTTATTTTTAAAATAAAGAGTCCCTTCCAAGGACAAACAAGATCTTGGCAGGATCTTTCCAGTTAAAAAAAGGGAATGGTTATATTTCAGTGGCAAGTACGTGTGTTGCCTGCATAAGTCCCAATTAAACTCCCAATATCTTTGAGTAGATCTGAGAAATACTCCTGTTTGAAACCCTTGAGAGCTTTTGCTCTTCGGTGCAGATCAGCCTTTCCCAGTTGGCGCCTCTCACATATGCTGAGACTTCATTTCCCATCAGTCCCAGCCAGCATGGCAGTCACCAGGCTGCAATACTTAAAATCACCAGGAAGCCCACATTCCAAGAAACAATGAACCACGTTTTGCATTACAAATTGTAGCATGAAGCACTGGCAAGCATTAGCATTAGCAGTTTGGAATGTTTGAAGCCTCAGGAGAAGCCAAGTAGAAATAATCAGCATTGCAAAAGGCCTGGTTAGCCTCTCTGACCTTCTCTTAAGTCCACTTGAGGGTCTCCCTCAAAAGAAGTAATTGATGGTTGCATCAGATTCCAAGAAAAAAATGGAAAAGAAATACAAAAATCCTACGTGAGCTATCAAAAAAAGGCAGATGCTCATCAACACTTATCAATGTTAAACTCCAATTCCCATCTGGCCAAGTGTTGTGATTCCTCGTCAGCCAGTGAACCCGGCAGCTGAGTCTGAGGAATCAGAGGAGGAGGAGGAGGGGCCTGGAGTGACATCAGAGTCAGAGGAAGGCTCTGAGGAGCTCCAAGACTTACAGTCGGAGGAGGAGTCTGGCCCTTCTACTCATGCTCAGGCTGAGACACAGCTGTGCTGGGAGTCTGAGTTGGACAGTGATGAAGAACAGCTGGGAGATATCCAGGATGCACGAAAACGCCGGCAAAGAAAAGAGAGTAGGACAGAGGAATGCAATGTTCTAACTGTCAGGAAGTTTCTCCTTAGTTCTAGGTTGCTTCTCTCCTTGATCAGTTTCCATCCATTGCTTCTTGTCCTGCCTTCAGGTGCCTTGGAGAATAGCCTGACTCCCTCTTCTTTGTGGCAGCCCCTGAGATATTGGAAGACTGCTATCATGTCCCCCCTCATCCTTCTCTTCATTAAACGAGACATACCCAATTCCAGCAACCATTCCTTATATGTTTTAGCCTCCAGTCCCCTGATCATCTTTGTTGCTCTTCTCTGTACTCTTTCTAGAGTCTCAACATCTTTTTTAAGAACTGCAGTGATTCAGTTAACAACTGTGGCAAGCAAGGTTGCAAAATGGGGCAAAGCTCACTTGCTTAGCAACAGAAATGTTGGGCTCAATTGTGGTTGTAAGTTGAGGACCACCCATATTTCATTATCTTATTTGTCCTTTTGGCTCTCAGTCTGTCTCAATGGGGGCACAGATTGAGGTCTCCAAAGCCTTGGCTGTCACAGTCCTCCAAAAGTTTTTATCAAAGAAGTTGCTTTCCATATGACAGGGAGGGAAAGTTTTTAAATACCATAAAAGAAAGGAATAGCATTTAATGTGAGAGCTTGAATTAAATGGGGATGTTAAATATGTTCTTTTACCTAATCTTAACTTCTGCTGTTTTGGGGTGTGACTTCTGGCAACCTTTATGAGGCCAAGGTTTTTTCTCTCAAACCTGGAAAATTGCACCCCGATCTAAAATCCCATGGTGAGATTTTGCCAAAAGCAGGAAACGAAGCTGCTAAATTTATGAGGGAAAAAATGGGGAAGAAAGCACCTCACTTGCAGAGCTAATGGGCACTGTCAAAATACTCCGATTTCCCTTATAATAAACTAATTGTTTTTCAAATTTGCTAGACGCATTAACAAAAATAGGTGAATTGTTTTGACTACAGTAATTAATGCTGACTAAATTAGAGTGTGAATTTTGCAGGGCAAGAAATAGTTTCCAAGGCTTTGCTTTTCTTTCATTTATTTTTTTTTTCCTCTTCCTCTGTAGCGTTTCAACCACTTGAATTCTGCAGTGACAAAAGGATATTGGCCAACAGTCTATGGAGATTCTCAGTCATCCAGATCATGGTTGCCCCAAAGGTGCTTTTTCAAAAGCTAACTGGACTTTCTTACGTCTTCCTTGAAGACCTTTCACTTCTCATCCAAGGACCTTCTGAAGAACTAAAGAAGCTTCTTGGATGAGAAGCGAAACGTCTTCAAAGAAAAATCAAGAAAGGCCAGCTGTCTTTTGAAAAAGCACCTTTGGGATATTGGCCAACAGACAACCAATATCTAACTAGTTCTTGAGAAAAGCTTTGGCCTTAATCCTCTTTCCAAGGTATTTATTTATTTATATACCACCTTAATTATTTTTATACAGTTATAAATATATAATTCAAGGCAACAAACATACCTACCACTCCTTTGGCCAATGTCTAACCCAGCGGTAGGCAACCTTGACTCTTTTATGACTCGTGGACTTCAACTCCCAGAATTCCAGAGCCAGCATGGCTCAGCTTGAAAACTTCTCCCTTTTCCCTCAGCATGGCTGGCTCAGGAATTCTGGGAGTTGAAGTCCACGAGTCATAAAAGAGCCAAGGTTGCCTATCCCTGGTCTAACCAATCCTTGAGAAAAGCTTCAGCATTAATATTTTTCCCAAGATGGATAGAAGAATGGATGGATGGATGGATGGATGGATGGATTTATATCTCACTTTTATTCTTTATATAAATAACTCAAGGTAGCAAATATAGCTAACACATCTTCCTCCTCCTATTTTCCCCACAACAATCCCCTTGTGAATTGAGTTGGGCAGATGGGGAGTGACTGAATCACAAGTTCCTGAGTATGGAAACCAAACCGAAGTAAGCAAGTGAACCAGCCCATATATTTGAATGGGGATTTCTAAATAGCGTTATTATTAATAATAAAAAGGGGGAATTTTCGTATATCTCACACATGTTCTTGTATTGGTGTAAAAGAGTGTAAAAGAGAAGCAGAAAAGGCCACAATGGTGTTTTTTTCCCCACAGAAAAACTATTCCTTATCAAGATCCTGAGGAACTGGCTTGGGTGAAGATGGCAAAGTCTTTGAGAATTTGTGATTTGTATGCAAGGAACTCTGATAAATGCATCAACGTTGACATGTTAGAGCACAGCAAAGTGAAGAAATCAGAGTTTTAGCAGGAATATTTTCCTCAGAGGGCCTGTTTCGGAAAATGCTGATGAGATGTCCCAGTGCATTACAGCAATATCATCAATTATGCGTAAGATGTAATTAACCATTTCTGCTCTTTAATGCTATTTACCAAAGCCAGAATATATACACATATATATCTTGAGTTTGGTGCACCCTGTCGGCTCCCTTAATTCTTTGTTAGCAATCCAAATTTTGAAAAACACATATAATGTCGCAGTTGCGACTGCTAAGCCTGCGGATGGCTCTAGTTTGAGCTGATACAGGCAAAAGATTCCTTTCTCCCATATTTGGGCCGACAGGGTGCACCAAACTCAAGATAATTCTTCTCCCCTGTCTCATAGCTGACAAAGTGAGAAAGAACCTGTGGCCTAGAGGTTAATACATCTGCCTANCGTTAAACATTCAGAGTAGTATATTATACTTAGAGACCTCATTTTGAATTAGACCCATTCTTCAAATATGGCAATGGAAACCTAAAAATCTAACTTATTGGCCAATGAGGGTAGGGATGTAATTACATCTTGACCACCTTTACAGGGGGAATCATGCTAGTTTGCTGCAATGACAACAGTAGAGACTAATTATAGACAAGATAGTCTACAATATAGGTGCACATTATTGTATGGTGTATATTATATAGGTAGTCCTTGACTTACAACCATTCATTTAGGGACCATTCAAAGTTACAACGGCACTGAAAAAAGTGACTTTTGACTGTTTCTTATGACCATTTGCAGCATCCCCACTGTCATGTGATCAAATTTGGATGCTTGGCAACTGATGGTTGCAGTGTCCCAGGGCCATGGGATCCCCTTTTGTGACCTTCTAACAAGCAAACTCAGTGGGAAAGTCACAACCGTGTTATAAACTTAACACTTGCAGTGATTCTATTTTCCAAAGCACCAGAAGGCAATACCAGAAGCAATGGGTTGAAACTGAACAAGGAAAGAAGAAACCTAGAACTAAGGAGAAATTTCCTGACAATGAGAACAATCAACCAGTGGAGCAACTTGCTTTCAGAAGTTGTGGCTGCTCCAATATTGGAAGCTTTTAAGAAGGGACTGGAGAACCATTTGTCAAAAATTGTATAAGGTCTCCTGCTTAAGTAGGGAGTTGGACTAGAAGACCTTCAAGGACCCTTCCAACTCTGTTATTCTGTTATTTTGCTACAACTCAAAGGTGACAATTCTGGGCTTGCACAGGAATAAGATAAACTGTACAGGCATGTTTACCATCTGTATAAGACATCAAATACTCCAAAATTCCTTTGAGGTAAACAACCAAATAGGCTGCAATCTAGAACACCTTTTCAACAATTCTCTAAAACTCTATCTTCCATGTTAGCATCAGTGGTTAATCCAAACTAGAACCAAATACACAAACACAAACACAAAATATAAGACCAACCAAGCTGTTTATGAAAGCAAATAATAAGATAAGATAATCAACAAAATACTGATCTTATTCCAGCCCATCAGAAGGTTACAACTATTGATAAAATAGGAGCTTTTAAATGTCCCAATTTCCATTGCAGTAGCCAACCAGAGTGGAGGAAACATTTGAAAACTGGAAATCCATTCTACCTGCTGAACAAATGCTAAATAACCTCTGGGAAAACAAGCCAACCCAACATTCAATGGCCTTGTTTTGCATGTTCTCAGATTCTGTGTACATTCCAAGTTTGTTTTTTGGCCAGTGTAAATGATGGATTTGCTGTCTAGTCATTATGGGATTTGACAACGTCATTTTAGGACCTTAGTTACTAAGATATCAATAATTAAATGCTTTCAGTTCACACTTTGTTCTTGCAGATACTCGGCTATTTATCTCTGTACTGCAAAGAAGCTAATGGCATAATGGGCAAAACATCAAGAATAATTAAGGAAAATAGAAAAAAAACCCTCTATATAGGACTCCTTTGGAAGGAAATGCAGTGCTGATCCATGTCTCCCTTCTGAAATATTATACTTTGCGTTAGCTGAAACATTTTCAATGATAACATTTTTCTTGTTCATATCTCCAAACTGGACCCCAGGTTCTAAGAGAAGACTTTTGAAGCAATATTATATTCAGTTTTCATTTGTCAGCCTTTATTTCTTTTAAGCACAAGCAACTTCACAAGCATTCTTTAGATATTGCACAAATGTATACAGTGAGGTAATGAGATTATATAGATTTTTAAAAAAAGTTGTATGTAAACAGGGGTCCCTTCATGCGATCCCCCAAGATTCATATTTTTCCTTTAAGAATTGGAAGTATACAAACAAAGTAAATAAATAAATATGTAATTGCCTCTCCTCTCGACATGATCTTGAAACATCAGGGATGAAGCCACCAAAATGGAGCCCACAGTATTATGCACCCAGATTAGATATATCCTGTCTTGGAACAAGTTCAACTGAACTAAAAAGAGAGACTCAAATCTAAATAAACCTGTCTAATATTGGGGGGGGAAATAGCTTTCTCTATGTGAACTGCTTTGGACCAAATCCTGCATTTAGACATTGAGTGGAATGCTGGTGGACCACACGCCAAAACAAAAACAAAACATACAGGCCCAGGGCAAAGTTTGAAAACTGATGGTGGTTATTTTTGATTTGATGATAGATACAGAAATGGAGTTTGTCTATGCTTGTATATATAAATTACAGAATAGAATAGAATAGAATAGAATAGAATA
This sequence comes from Protobothrops mucrosquamatus, assembly GCF_001527695.2. Lineage (NCBI taxonomy): Eukaryota > Metazoa > Chordata > Lepidosauria > Squamata > Viperidae > Protobothrops > Protobothrops mucrosquamatus. The sequence goes on along the minus strand of NW_015387010.1, from coordinate 344,074 downwards.
GAATAGAATAGAGTAGAGTAGAGTAGAGTAGAGTAGAGTAGAGTAGAGTAGAGTAGAATAGAATAGAATAGAATAGAATAGAATAGAATAGAATAGAATAGAATAGAATAGAATATCTTTATTGTCATTGTGTAACTCACAACAAAATTAAGTGCTGTCCACAGTGCACACTACACACCACACATTTCCCCATGGCTACTGCTGTTCTTTAAGTTCTGGTTTCTGCTACTCAATAGACTGACATATTGCTTGCAGCTATGATGGGAAAAGGTTGTCTGCAGACATGGATGAGTGTTTATTCATTTATATAGCTTCTAACCTACTAACCAATAACCAAAGCTGCTTATAGGTCTAGAGAGTTGCTCACCTATGATTTAACTTTTTTAAAAAACAAACAAACCTATAAATAAAGGAGGTAGATCTTTTGTGTTCCCAGCATCCTGGTTTTAATCCAAATCTTTCCCCTTGCATCTTTTTTTTAAAAAAAACTAAAGAAAAAAAATATTTAGGATATGATAGCTTTCCTATTGCATTTCGTTCGGCTTCATTTGCCAAGTTAGAAAAATAAATGACTGGCAACCACAAATGGGAAGGAGCCTTAATGTTCTGGGGCTTAAATTTAGCACAAGCTGGACTCATCTTGAAAGATTGTTCTGTCTTATAATAGAACAATCGTCTTTCCAGAACATCTTTGCTTTCTGGAACACAAACAAAGTCTTTCGTTCCAACAGAGGAATCGCATGCTGCTTGGGCAGGGATGCTGTTTGTGTGTGAAGGGATTCAAAGGAAGTTTGGAAAGGATTAGTGGATTAGTGGAAAGGATACATATTTGAGTAAGTTTGCCTACTGCAAATTTTCCTTGTCGATGATAGATAGATAGATAGATAGAATAGATAAATTTAGATAAGGGAGAGAGGGGGGAGAGAGAGAGGGAGGGAGGGATAGGGATGGATAGAGATATAGGGATATAGGGATGGGGATAGGGATAGGGATAGGAACAGGAATTTGTTACATAATTGGTCTATTCTAGTCATTAGACGCACAGCTGAAATAGAGGACTAGATTCAAGCAGAACTAAAATCCCTGGATAGGAAAACCAGGAAAATAATTACAACAAATCATGCCGTTCATCTACACAGTGATGTTGAGAAACTCAAGGAATATAGGTAGGCATGGGATGTTGCAAATACACCACACAGTTCAAGAAGAAAAAAGGGCATTTGAAGAATAACCTGTGGATAGCGAAAAAGATGGACTGAAGCTAGTATACCATGAAGGCTTACTGAAGACCCAAGAGACCAAACTGGCCTACAGGAAAAACCAAAATGAACAATAGAAAAGAGATATGGCATAGCGACGTATTTACATGTCCAGTACCTAAAAAAATAAGACAAAGTAGCTGGTACTGGCGGCTCGGGAGGGTACACGAGCCTGGCTCCAAGGAATTATAAACGCTTCTTTACGGGAGGGTGTCTTCCCCGCGACCTTAAAGGAGGCGGTGGTGAGGCCCCTCCTGAAGAAGCCTTCCCTGGATCCAGATGTATTGGCTAACTATCGCCCGGTCTCCAACCTTCGCTTTGTGGCGAAGGTTGTTGAGNCGTTAAACATTCAGAGTAGTATATTATACTTAGAGACCTCATTTTGAATTAGACCCATTCTTCAAATATGGCAATGGAAACCTAAAAATCTAACTTATTGGCCAATGAGGGTAGGGATGTAATTACATCTTGACCACCTTTACAGGGGGAATCATGCTAGTTTGCTGCAATGACAACAGTAGAGACTAATTATAGACAAAATAGTCTACAATATAGGTGCACATTATTGTATGGTGTATATTATGTAGGTAGTCCTTGACTTACAACCATTCACTTAGGGACCATTCAAAGTTACAACGGCACTGAAAAAAGTGACTTTTGACTGTTTCTTATGACCATTTGCAGCATCCCCACTGTCATGTGATCAAATTTGGATGCTTGGCAACTGATGGTTGCAGTGTTCCAGGGCCATGGGATCCCCTTTTGTGACCTTCTAACAAGCAAACTCAATGGGAAAGTCACAACCGTGTTATAAACCTAACACTTGCAATGATTCTATTTGCCAAAGCACCAGAAGGCAATACCAGAAGCAATGGGTTGAAACTGAACAAGGAGAGAAGCAACCTAGAACTAAGGAGAAATTTCCCGACAATGAGAACAATTAACCAGTGGAGCAACTTGCTTTCAGAAGTTGTGGCTGCTCCAATATTGGAGGCTTTTAAGAAGGGACTGGAGAACCATTTGTCAAAAATTGTATAAGGTCTCCTGCTTAAGCAGGGAGTTGGATTAGAAGACCTTCAAGGACCCTTCCAAACTCTGTTATTCTGTTATTTTGCTACAACTCAAAGGTGACAATTCTGGGCTTGCACAGGAATGAGATAAACTGTACAGGTATGTTTACCATCTGCATAAGACACCAAATACTCCAAAATTCCTTTGAGGTAAACAACCAAATAGGCTGCAATCTAGAACACCTTTTCAACAATTCTCTAAAACTCTATCTTCCATGTTAGCATCAGTGGTTAATCCAAACTAGAACCAAATACACAAACACAAACACAAAATATAAGACCAACCAAGCTGTTTACGAAAGCAAATAATAAGATAAGATAATCAACGAAATACTGATCTTATTCCAGCCCATCAGAAGGTTACAACTATTGATAAAATAGGAGCTTTTAAATGTCCCAATTTCCATTGCAGTAGCCAATCAGAGTGGAGGAAACATGTGAAAACTGGAAATCCATTCTACCTGCTGAACAAATGCTAAATAACCTCTGGGAAAACAAGCCAACCCAACATTCAATGGCCTTGTTTTGCATGTTCTCAGATTCTGTGTACATTCCAAGTTTGTTTTTTGGCCAGAGTAAATGATGGATTTGCTGTCTAGTCATTATGGGATTTGACAACGTCATTTTAGGACCTTAGTTACTAAGATATCAATAATTAAATGCTTTCAGTTCACACTTTGTTCTTGCAGATACTCGGCTATTTATCTCTGTACTGCAAAGAAGCTAATGGCATAATGGGCAAAACATCAAGAATAATTAAGGAAAATAGAAAAAAAACCCTCTGTATAGGACTCCTTTGGAAGGAAATGCAGTGCTGATCCATGTCTCCCTTCTGAAATATTATACTTTGCGTTAGCTGAAAAATTTTCAATGATAACATTTTTCTTGTTCATATCTCCAAACTGGACCCCAGGTTCTAAGAGAAGACTTTTGAAGCAATATTATATTCAGTTTTCATTTGTCAGCCTTTATTTCTTTTAAGCACAAGCAACTTCACAAGCATTCTTTAGATATTGCACAAATGTATACAGTGAGGTAATGAGATTATATAGATTTTTTAAAAAAAGTTGTATGTAAATAGGGGTCCCTTCATGCAATCCCCCAAGATTCATATTTTTCCTTTAAGAATTGGAAGTATATAAATAAAGTAAATAAATAAATATGTAATTGCCTCTCCTCTCGACATGATCTTGAAACATCAGGGATGAAGCCACCAAAATGGAGCCCACAGTATTATGCACCCAGATTAGATATATCCTGTCTTGGAACAAGTTCAACTGAACTAAAAAGAGAGACTCAAATCTAAATAAACCTGTCTAATATTGGGGGAAAAAATAGCTTTCTCTATGTGAACTGCTTTGGACCAAATCCTGCATTTAGATATTGAGTGGAATGCTGGTGGACCACACGCCAAAACAAAAACAAAACATACAGGCCCAGGGCAAAGTCTGAAAACTGATGGTGGTTATTTTTGATTTGATGATAGATACAGAAATGGAGTTTGTCTATGCTTGTATATATAAATTACAGAATAGAATAGAATAGAATAGAATAGAATAGAATAGAATAGAATAGAATATCTTTATTGTCATTGTGTAACTCACAATGAAATTAAGTGCTGTCCACAGTGCACACTACACACCACACATTTCCCCATGGCTACTGCTGTTCTTTAAGTTCTGGTTTCTGCTAGTCAATAGACTGACATATTGCTTGCAGCTATGATGGGAAAAGGTTGTCTGCAGACATGGATGAGTGTTTATTCATTTATATAGCTTCTAACCTACTAACCAATAACCAAAGCTGCTTATAGGTCTAGAGAGTTGCTCACCTATGATTTAACTTTTTTAAAAAAACAAACAAACCTATAAATAAAGGAGGTAGATCTTTTGTGTTCCCAGCATCATGGTTTTAATCCAAATCTTTCCCCTTGCATCTTTAAAAAAAAAAAACTAAAGAAAAAAAATATTTAGGATATGATAGCTTTCCTATTGCATTTCGTTCGGCTTCATTTGCCAAGTTAGAAAAATAAATGACTGGCAACCACAAATGGGAAGGAGCCTTAATGTTCTGGGGCTTAAATTTAGCACAAGCTGGACTCATCTTGAAAGATTGTTCTGTCTTATAATAGAACAATCGTCTTTCCAGAACATCTTTGCTTTCTGGAACACAAACAAAGTCTTTCGTTCCAACAGAGGAATCGCATGCTGCTTGGGCAGGGATGCTGTTTGTGTGTGAAGGGATTCAAAGGAAGTTTGGAAAGGATTAGTGGATTAGTGGAAAGGATACATATTTGAGTTAGTTTGCCTACTGCAAATTTTCCTTGTCGATAGATAGATAGATAGATAGATAGATAGATAGATAGATAGATAGATAGATAGATAGATAGATAGATAGATAGATAGATAGATAGAATAGATAAATTTAGATAAGGGAGAGAGGGGGAGAGAGAGAGGGAGGGAGGGATAGGGATGGATAGAGATATAGGGATATAGGGATGGGGATAGGGATAGGGATAGGAACAGGAATTTGTTACATAATTGGTCTATTCTAGTCATTAGACGCACAGCTGAAATAGACGACTAGATTCAAGCAGAACTAAAATCCCTGGATAGGAAAACCAGGAAAATAATTACAACGAATCATGCCGTTCATCTACACAGTGATGTTCAGAAACTCAAGGAATATAGGTAGGCATGGGATGTTGCAAATACACCACACAGTTCAAGAAGAAAAAAGGGCATTTGAAGAATAACCTGTGGATAGCGAAAAAGATGGACTGAAGCTAGTATACCATGAAGGCTTACTGAAGACCCAAGAGACCAAACTGGCCTACAGGAAAAACCAAAATGAACAATAGAAAAGAGATATGGTGTAGCGACGTATTTACATGTCCAGTACCTAAAAAAATAAGACAAAGTAGCAACACTGTTGCATTAGAATATCTGCAAGAAATACCATTTGCCTGCAAGCAAGAACCGGTGGGACCACAAAATAGGCAAAACAACAGAAAGTTAGGAAGCTGAAGTGGTCTGAGACTTTAGAATTCAAACAGACAAGCCCCTGCCACATAATTGACAATAAGAAAGACAAATAAGTCTGGATAGTGTATGTTGCAATACCTGGAGACAGCAGAACAGAAGAGAAAGAACTGGAGAAAATCACAAAATGCAAAGACCAGTAAACAGAACAACTGTACACAAGAAAGCAAAAATAATAGGCGCTTTGGATGCCCAAAACATCTGGAGCACCACTTGAACACCATGGGTATTGATAAAGTTACCATCAGCCAATTGCAAAAGGTAACTTTGCTGGGAACTGCTTACATCCTTTTGACAATACCTTCAACACCATCAAACAACAACATCTGCATATCCCAGATCTTTGGGAAGTAATCTATAGGTCAACAGAAGTGCCAAATCCAGTCAAAACATCTGGCTGACTATGCAACCAAATATAACAGCAGAACACAGATTGATCTGGAACTACTTTGAAAATAATATGATAATTACAGAAATGAACATGAATTTTCAAAAATACGTTGAGCCGGACTAACATTTTCTCATTTTTTAACTGAATAACTTATTTAATAGATTGTAGGAATGCTAGAGACATAATATATCTTGATTGCAGTAAAGCATTTGACAAAGTACTTCACTATATTCTGATTAATGTCTCATTAAACATGATCTAAATGGCTTGACAAGTACCTGGATGCATAGCAATCATAACAATTGTATTCAAACAATGTTTTTCAATGATTCCTCATTAAACTGGAGTTCGCATAAATCATTTCATTTATCTAAGTCAAAGAAATGTGTAATATGTTTTAACATATCCTATCGATTGTCGGTTCTTCTGTCTTTAATATTAGTTTTATTAAAAATTTTTATCCTTCCATTCAGTTTTTCGTCATCAAAAAACCCTGAGATTTCGTTCTTCCCTTTTATATAAAAGTCTGACCATTCTAAGACAGTGACATACTTCACAATGAAATAAAGCTAGTATTTCTGGGTGTACTTCTTATCTGGACTACCTCACAACACTGGCAAAAATTGAAATAATAGCATAACAAAATAACAGAGTTGGAAGGGACCTTGAAGGTCTTCTAGTCCAACCCTTTACTCAAGCAGGAAACCCTGTACCATTTCAGACAAATGGTTGTAATGTTGATTAAATGTTGAATCAACAACCTGCTGATTTAGAGCACAGCTTGTACATTTAGTTCTTCGGTTACGAACTTCCAATGTAGAATATTTACTATGGCAGATTAAGAATGAGAGAACAGAGATGTTCTTTCATGCTGTACTTTTTTATAAGCCTGAAAAGAAAACAGAGGAAGGAGGGCACCAACCAAAATCCCAGCAAGACTTGCAAATCCAAGTTCTTGATGAAGTGAGAACGTTTCACCCATACATAAAGGGAAACCAGAAACCGTACTAAAACTCAAGTATAAATGATCTTGAATAATCAGAAGATATCTGTTGAATGACCTTAAGAAAGGAACTCTTTTTCAGATAAGCAGTTGCTCATAATTGCTTAAAACATATATTAAACCGGTAGTAATTTAAACATATGTCATTTCCAATTTCCTTCTGCAAACTGTTTTAGTTTATGTTCAAATTGGTAGCAAAGTTTTCTCTTTCTTTCTTTCTTTCTTTCTTTCTTTTTTTCTTTCTTTCTTTCTTTCTTTCTTTCTTTTCTCTCTCTCTCTCCCTCCCTCCTTCCCTCCCTCCCTCTCCCCTCTTTATCACAGATGCTTATATAATGTATTTAAATCCCCTGAACCCATTTTAACTTTTAAAAAAAATGTTTATCTTTCATCTACAAAATAGCTGCATTTGCGTAATCTCACATGAGCAAACATTTGTCATAATGAAAATTTGGACAGGAGTTTATGAATTACTGAATGTCAGTAGATCAGAAATTGAAAAGTTACCAAGAATTTAAGTAGAAAAATATTAAAGTTATTACTGTGCCAAGTTCAATTTCCAATTTCTTTTGTTTAAAGTAATAGTAATTAAACAGCTTGGCTACGCAGATTCAAAACTACTTGGAAGGCTTCATTTGTTTCCACTGCTGACAATATTAGATTTAAAAATGATGTAAGATGACACATGCACACACCCCAAACTCCAAAGTTGTGCTTCTGGAATAGGGAAAAGCAATTTTAGTTTACTTTACTGGAATTCTGAGCTACTAGCAACTAAGTGTATACAAAACCTGGAATAGAACCGAGGAAAAACTTTTAAAAAAATAATAAAGGCTGGAGGGCATGGCTGCCATGGCGTTGCAGGAGTGCCTGGGTGATTTGCAGTAGGCTGTGGAGGCAGTGGGTGGCCCTGTGGGCAGGTGGGGCAGGACAGGGCAGGGGGTGGAGTGGGTGGGGCGGAGGGTGGAGCAGGGGTGAGCCGGGGGCGGGACAGTTTTGGGGCATTTGGTCTCTAAAAGGTTCACCATCACTGTCCTATGCAAATGTCCTTGTCATGTGTCTGAGTAACGAAACACTTAAAAGGACTTTCAGGCATGTTTTCTCCTAAAAGCTTTTATTAATGTTAAAGTACATCAGCACGGCATGGAGGAATGCTTAGAACTGCTTCTCTTCCGTTACGCCTAGCATTCCAGACATTGTCCACTCCCTTATTGTAGGGTCATGGTTCACATCTTCCAATCAACTTGAAAGATGTGATTTACTTCCGGTTTCTTTCTCCCGGGCTATCCTTATGCTCCTCCCTCTTTCCTAGTTGCTGGTTTAACTATATATGTACCAGACAGTTCTGCACATTGTCAAAGCAAGAATATACAGTATTTGCAGCGTTGACATCCCTGTTAGTTACTGCGCAATCCTCTCTCATAGCATACCTAGATTCCCATACATCCATTAAATTCCCAAGGCAAGACACAATGGTAAAATTCCTCCTATGAAACTAAGGGATTTTAGAGTGAGAGATAGATGTGTAAGAGAAAGACCATTAATCAAGTGAGGTCCAAACATAATCAAGAATTTGAAAGGAATTATCTTGTTCTAGGCATAAACTAACCCTCTTTTAATTCCGACCTCACGTTCTTCCACTCCTTCTCCTACACATAGTACCCCAATTCTCTAGAACCCCTTTGTTTCTTTAGCTTTTCCCAAGGATTCTCCCACTTCCCCCAGAAAGTTATGTTTGCTATTCCACAATAGGTATTCCTTTATTAAATAATCTGGATTCTTTAATGTTTATAATTATATCCTGCATTGTAATACTTATACTTTGTTTACTATCTTGGATAATTGTTTTTGTGGCTGTACTGAGTAAGGCATGGTAAAAATGTCGAAATGAATACAGAAAAGGTTAAATTTGCAAAAACAAATTCTAGTAAATTCATTTTTTAAATATGTTGTTGACACTACACAGGGCCCAGAAAAAAACACCCCAAAACACTAATAAGGTAGAACATTATGACAATCAATAAATACATTAAGCAACTCTTCATGTCCAATGTTCAAAACGCATTCCAAAAAGATGTGTACCAGCAACCAGTGGAATCTGTTCTGATTAGTTACCTTAATTCAAATACATCTGCTCTTCCTTTTATCTGTGAATCTTCAAAGAGGATAAGTTGCACCATTCACAACCTGCCTTCAGTAAGATATAGGAATAAAAGCAATTACAAAAAGCAGGAACTTCACTTCAAAAGGAACTCATCCCAAAACCTTATTACGAATGGAGATTGGATGGATTACTCCAGCAATAAGGAAGCTCCAGAGATCCCAACGGCTTGAAGAAGAGGAATCTAACTGTTGTCAAAGGCCATTTGTTCCTGCAGGTAGGTATCTTGCAGGAGAAGGTATGAAAAAGATCAGAGGCATTCCAAAACATTGTCATGTCTCCATGACAATAAGCAGGAGATCCATTGAGTCTACTGTGCCAGAAGGTCCACAAAATCTTAAAAAGTACATTTCAGTTTTTCTCACTCCAGTTGAAATATCTTATTTTCTTAGTCAAATTTAGGAGACCACCCAGCCTCATAAAGATTCAGTGAAAAGACTACCAAGAAGAGGGAACATGCTTCCTCAAGGAATTTTTAAGGATATTTTATTAAAGAAAGGAAGGGGAAGCTTAAGAAAAAAAGAGATGGTGTGAAGCTCACAAAATCTGTATAGGAAGGCTTAATGGTATGTGAAAAAGACCTTGGGAGACAGGAGGAAGAGCTGCAGACTAGACAATTGCCATGAAAAAGGTATTTCAGCCCCCAGAATTCTGAGATACTTCCTTCCTGAGTGGCAGAAAGTGGGAAGGAAGTGGATGATTAGGGAGGATCCAGAGAAAATGGAAAGATACATAAAACAGCAAAAAGCCCCATCAGGAATAGCTTCCCTCTCCACCTCCAAGCAATGGAATAAGTTTTTTTAAAAAAATCAACAAGAGAAGTTGAAAGGAAATTGGCAAGCACTCTTGAGAATAAAATATAAAAGGCCTTTTTTTTTTTTACACAGGAGCTTTTGAAAAATTACAACACAAATGTTGGCAGAGCCTTAGCCAGAATGTCCACCATACAAGTGTCTAAAGATACAACCTGGTCACTCCACAGAAGCCCTAATCAACATGTGCAACTCCAGATGCAAGTCTCCACCTCAATCCTGCTGCTTTCTCGTCTACAAAATTCAAATCGTATTTATTATAAATCTGAGGTATATAGGAGAAAAACACTCAGCATAGTAGAGTCTAAATGTAGTTAAGAACATAGATGCTGAATAAATCCAAATAAAATTACCATTATAAGAAGTTCCGATCCTAAGTACAGCCCAACGTTTATGTTGCTAAAGGAGAAATTAAGTGAGTTAAGTGAGTTTTGCCCCATTTTACGACCTTTCCTGACACATTTGTTAAGGGAATCACTGCAGTTAAGTTAGTGACATGGTGGTTAAGGAAATCTGGCTTCCCCATTGACTTTGTTGGTCATTGACTTTGACCCCGGGACGCTGCAACCGTCGTAAGTATGAGTCAGTTGCCAAGCGGCTGAATTTTGATCATGTGACCATAGGGATGCTGCAACGGTTGTGTGAAAAATGGTCATAAGCCACTTTTTCCAAGTGCCGTTGTAACTTTGAATGGTCACTAAACAGGGACTACCTGTAATAGCATGGCATATCATACAATGGCACCTTGAGAGGATATTTTTGTGTTCTTTCAAAGAGCAGTGGCATTAAATAGAAATATTTTCATCTACAGGTTTCTTCACTATTGGCTCATATGTGTAGATCTGTGATACTCAGGCATTTTGTTAAGCTCCCCAAATCTCCTCTTGTTTCGCCGAAGGTATTTTAAAAAAATCATTCATTTTCAACAAGGTCCTTCCTTTTTGAAAAGGTAAAAGAAAGGAATGTATTGGCTTTAAATAATCTTTAAAACAACGGACAGTTTATTCCCTCTTTGAGCTGAGGCTTCTTCACCGAGGAGCAGACTCTGATTAATGCTAAATGACAGGAGGTGAGCCGATCCCTTCACATGATATTAAAGAATTGATATAAATATAGGAAAGCAAGTAACACTTAAAAGCATCATGCATACATTCCGCCCTTGATAATTACCACCTAGCTATCAGGTTCAGGTTTTTAAAGTTTTACGTTTAAAATAACAGCCCTCAAACTAACTCTGTGAAGTGAAGTAATTAGCACTCGTCAGCAGACAAGAAACTGAGGCACAGGAGGATTAAGTACCCTCACATTAAGGATTTTAAAATATCACCCTTATGCCAAGAAGGTGTCCAACTGCTCAAAGAAACATACAAGGTGTTCAACTGTTGTCACCACAGATTCTACAGCTGCAGATTATGCTTCATAGGAGGTTAACATAACAACATTTTATCAAGAATTGTTTTCCTTAATTGCCTTTTCTTCTAAAATGGAGAGCAGGACTGCATCAGTATCAGAACATTTGGCAGAGACACTGCTTCGAAACACCCTTAAACCATTTCTGGAGGTGCTGATTGCACCTTAGCCTGAATTTTATCATTTCCGAAGTCTCCAATGATGGATGATCATGATGATTATACCTAAGAGACCTTAATTCTATTGGTGACCATTTCTGATCCTGGATGCCTCTTTTAAAGGGGATGAATCAAATAGCTTAATCTTAATCACGATCAAGATTTTTCAACACTCACAATTTGATGTTGAACCAGCTCCATCTTTCAGTCTTAATACAACTCAGCTCTCTTCTTGATATACAGTCAAAATTAATTTATTCATATTGATGCATCTAAATGTGTTATTAGAGGGCACTGTTTCCGGTAAAAGATGAGGAGATCTCATGATCTCATGTCTAAGTTATTAATCCAGGATCAACTTCCATATGTAAATCCATCCTTCCCAGAGATGTTATGAAGACATGTGCAAATTTCAAGCAAGCTATTTTCATTTTGGTGGTGATGCATTTTATCTGTTTGTTTGTTTATTGAAATGATGCTTAGGAATCTATCTCTATCTTTGATCCCCGTATGACCAAATTCTCCAGCAAGCATTCCATCTAAGAATTCAAGGAGTTGCAATCCCAACGTAGCAAGTTGCAGAAAACAGACCAACTCTTTTCCTTCAATGAATACCAGGTTTACCACTTGATACTTCTGAACATCTACTGTAAAATAGATCCTAGTTTTCCTTTCTTTCCTATTTATATATCAAGGCAGCATGGAAAATAGCACATTGAAATGTTCCAATACCCAGAATATTGCAATACAAAGAAATTGTATGAATCTTTTCCCAGCTTCCATCACCTTTCAGACAAGATCTCTGATTATGTTCATATTCATGTAACCACCGATACATGAGGAGAATATGGTGACACATCTGGTGACGTAAGCAGCAACACATGAAATCTTCTACGTTTAGAGGTTGTTTTACAAAACAACTCATTCTATCTTTAAGCTACAAGCCTGATTGAGAACGCATCTAGCAAAGTTGTATCTATCGTGTACAAATTCATAAGCAAGCAACTTTGCAGGTGGAGCAGAAGAAAATATTTCCCTTTTAGAGATAGTGCTATGGGGACCCTCACAAAATGGATGCTCTTCAGAGTGTTGGCCAGTTGACAACATGGCGGCTATGATGAACCTGGCCAGCTTGAAAACATCCACATACCAGAAGGCCAAATAGGGAAATTGTTCCCTTCCATACTTTCTCTCCAAGTTCCAAGGAGGCCTTCAACCTCCTCATCTTACCTTTCACTTTTTTCTAGACAGGTAGGGAATCTTTCAGCCAAGGCACCTGAATGCATTCATTTCTAAGAATGCTTGGGGATCTTGAGGGGCCTAGAATTGTTCTTTTAGAATAAAGATGAGGTTTTGTAGCATGGCAATCTCTAATCCTCTCTTACAATATCAAGAAAATTAAGCCAGAAGAAAGCCGGACTGTCTCATGGGAGAGGAAGGGAGGGGGGGGAGTTTGTGGACTATTTTAAAGGAACTTGCATTTTAAACACAATCACTGAGCGAGACCTGCCAGGAGTGGAAATATACATTCTTATTGGTATTGATATTCTTGTTAAAAATCTAGATAAATGATAGACAGACAGACCCAAAAAAAAAACAAACTAGAATCCAGTTGCCTTTTGAAAAAGCACCTTTGGAACAACCCTGACCTGAATGACTGAGAATCTCCACAGACATTAAGTCACAAATAAAAATAAATCACACTGCCAGGTCATAACCACATCTGCTTAAAGTTAAAGCATAATCCAGCTGAATTGGTATCGGTCAACATTGCCTTGTTCTCATATGTAACGCGATGCATGGATTCTTATCTGTACACTTATGAGTGGAGTTTGCTCCCAAGAAACACATTCTGAATTTGTCAGCTTACCCCTATCTTCATCCATCTCTGCAAACACTAGAACACAGAGATGCTTTGTTTTGACTGGAAGGTATCTTCTATTTTTATTTTCCTTTCTTCCCTTTTAGTTTAGAAAATGAAGGAGACACGTTCAGAAGGAAGAATGCCTTCCTACAACAGTTTTTGTTAAAAACAAAAACAAAAAACAACTACATATAATAAGAGTACTTGTGGTTTACTAATTCTATAGTCTAAACACTGCTAACACAACTCTATTCTGAATGATAAGGCATGGTGGTGTGTGTCTACTGACACTGTCCTTGCTGTGAGCTGATATAGTACCTACGTCAAACATGGTGCATCAAAAACACAGTATCAAAAGTTATCAAAGGACTTCAGTAAGCTTATGGAAACTAGAAATTTTAGTCCTACCTTCCTTGTATCAACATTTCAAAAAGAGTCATTAATTTGAATGAGAAAGCACCACAGTAAGTGGTTGCTAATGGCCTCCTGATATAAAGGAGTCAAGTTACATTGCCAGCTAAGTAGTCAAGGTTGTCTCAAGCTTCTTTCATATACATAGATTTGATGCATGTGATAATTCTTTTGGCTTGAACATGACACTCAATATATTCAGCATTTAAATATATATTCAGCTTTTAAATGCATTATTAAAAACGTATGGGACTCTAGATTACCATGTCCATTAGCTCCAAATACAAATTAGGATAATAAATATGAAGGATGTTGATTTGGTCTCTCCTCACTATGGGAAATCCTCAGAAAGGGAGAATCTTGATTGTCCAAAGCTCAAAAAGAAATTGCAATTGGTTACCAAAGAAATTGACAATTTGCAACCTTGCCGTGTGGCATATTGTTTATATTACAGAATTATCTGTGGGAACTACCCGAATACTATCACAATCTGAAGATGCCATTGAATCAGGACAAGTGCATGTGATGCATCAATTAGGGGAGACCCATAGTCCCCAAATTCAGTTTACAATTCCAAAGGATCGGGCTGCTGAAATTTAGTACCGAATTTCCATCAATTCCAGAAACAGCTTTTACAAACAGCATATTTTACATCTAAATAGCAGTCAAGAAGTCCCCCCACATTAAACAGAGAGAAAGAGAGAGGGAGGGGGGGAGAGGCAGACAGAATGAACAAATAATCTCCACCCAATTATGAGCATGTTTGTAATGTCTCATGGCTTCTAATAGCCCCATATAAATGGGAAGGTATTTGCCACTAAAAATGCAGAGTCTGCCTATTCCTATTCTAGGCTACAAAGCCTCCAATTGCTCAGCGAGTCTTCTCTTTAACATCTGGGCTGCAACACCAGGAATGGAATCATTAAAATATGGATGACTAATTGCTCAACAACCAGCTGTGAACCATTCAAAAACAGAATTGAACCACATTTGTAACATGCATACAACTTTCGGCTGCTTTCAGTCTCTCTCTCAAGTTAGACTTCTGTCTAACATCATGAGATTGCTTCACTTTCCTCATTGAAGAACATAAACGTGTGATGAATTTAAGCTAAACTGACATCAAAATCTATCCAGTTTCTGAAGTTTTGTGTACACAATCTTTGAAGCCAGCGTGGCTATCTTTTCCTCCAAAGTACGGTGGAAGGGGAAATTATTGACCTAAGCACATGGGTATTCTCTTTGTTAATTCATTCATTCCACATGATGGTCTTCCATGACTGCACACCAACCAAACATCTATGAACAATGATAAGACAAAAAGCATGATATCACATTAAGATGCTCTTACTTCCTGAGGTCTATGGTAGGACCCAGAATGTACATTTGCTGTAGCTAATTAACCTTTAATATTGTTTCTTATTATTGTGTTATGCCCCCTTGATAAATTTAGTGAGAGGCAACCAGGGGTAGTCAACCTTGGCTCTTTTATGACTCGTGGACTTCAACTCCCAGAATTCCTGAGCCAGTCACGCTGAGGGGAAAGGGAGAGGTTTTCAAGCTGAGCCATGCTGGCTCAGGAATTCTGGGAGTTGAAGTCCATGAGTCATGAAGGGGCCAAGGTTGACTACCCCTGACCTAGACTATCTAAAATAGAGGTGAGGAATTCACCTTTTCCCCATATTCCTTACCACTAGCAAGTTGACTAGGTCTAAAGGGACTTTCTGCACTGAATTAATCAATCCATCTAGAAGTTACATAGAGTTCCTCACAAGCCAATGACAATTTTTCTGCTGATGTGCATAGGACAAGGCTTTTATTGATTTATCCTTCCAATGGTTACTAAACCCCACTATATAGTATCCTTATCAATAGGGCAGAGGAAAGTATCCTGGTGCCATCCCAGTGTTTTGGACTTCTATCTTCTATGGAAAGACATCATGGGAGATGGAGTCCAAAATATCAGGGAAGTAGCAGGTTATCTGCCCCTGAAATAATGAAGAGCATGCTGATCAGTCCTAATTGTGCAAATTAAAAATATACCTTAGCTTATATTTTAGGTTAGAGTAGGCAACTATAGAAGCCAGAAGGATCATATCACTCAGGCAACAAGCAAATAATTTCTGAAAGTCCATACATACTCTTTAAACTTTTCACAATTATGAAAAAAACACATTTTAAAAGATAAGAGCTCCAAGATTCTAAAACAGAAGACAGTGGTAAAGTAAAAAAAAAATCCACAAAAGAATGCATCCATATGATGAGTAATGTATTTCACCCAATTGTTCTACATCTGGACCAGCTGTGGATATAGGGGGGGAGAAAGAGGAATGGGTCTTTCACTGTTAATCAGAACACAAAGTTCCAAAAGGACAATGCTAGTTTGAAATTGATTTTAAAGTTCAATGTAGCCTAATCATGAACAGCAGATTTGATTAACATAAGCTAAGATAGCAGATGTTGGTGAAAAAGAACATGCTAAAAACAGTACAAGGAGGTTTTACACAAGTGACTCCACATTTTGAGGTTTTTGTTTTTTCTGTTTTACACCATTGTAGGATAAAGAAAATCTCTGCATTTGGGTTTCAAATCACAGAGTTATTTTATACTTCAAATATATAAATGGAAGAATAAGGCAGTCTTTACTCCTATGGAATATATCATATATTTCTACAGACTATGTAGATTGGAACCACACTATTGCATATCCACAGAACCTAAAGGATGTTCCCATGGTTGATTGACAGACAGGTAGACAAACATTTAATGAGCTGTCCTACATTATGGAATCCGTTTCATTCTTGTGTTTACAAGTAATTCTTGACTTATGACTGGTGACTTAATGATCACTGGAAGTTATGACAGTCCCCCCAAAAGCTACACACACACATGAAAAGGGAGAAATGTTAATAGGGTTTCCTTTCCTGCAGTCTCATGATCTGCATTATATATTTATTTAGGTAGTAAGCTATGAAACAATTCATAAATTGGAGCTTCACCTTGAGCAATTTTGAGTTGTCCGCCCTCTCCTCCAAATCAGTATGAAAAGCACTCTATGCGCTTTGTACAATCTGCCTACATTCTTACTTCCAAAGTTCGTTAATTAGCAAAGTACTTTGCTTCATACAAGCCTGTTACACATATGTGCACCCCTGACTAACATCTGTAAATGACAGAGGTGCCCACCAAGTAATCTGATGACGTCCTTTATTTTCATGTCTTTTTCTCCCTTTTTAGTAGAATCATTGTGGGTTCCAGAACACAAAATCTCCATAATGGATGGTCTTTATTTCAAAACTAAAGAGCTTTCCTCCTGAAAATATAAAATGATGGTTCACCAACAGAGAACTTCTGCCAGAGCTATGCTACTTCCACAATGATAGCCCATTAGGTCAACCTTGTAACTGGCTGGGAATGTAAGTGATGGAAACCACCCCAATTAAACAATGCCCATCACACTTTTTCTCCAATTGCTTGATCTTCTCATTCTAAAATAAAAGACAAAATCAAAGGCCACGAGACAGATGGAAGAACAGTGAGGTATTAGTGACAAAAAGGATTAGATGTCCCTGATTTAAATCTCATGTCAACCAATACACAAGCTAAATCAGTTTAGGAACTTTTATGCAAAGCAGTTCAAAGATTTGGAACACCCTATATCAATATAAAGAGCAGAACAGCTGAGAAGATTTTGGAAGAGCAGACAGCCAAAATCAGCTCGGCTTTCAATGATGTAGCTACAGTTGGCAAACTAGCTGCCCTTATGCCAAAAGCAGTTGGGCTTCATCAGACTAAGACTTGAAGCAGAAGACTTTGCAGGCAAGGATTCAAGGACATCACTCTTGATGAGATGTTTTCCTTTGAATTGAAAATACTAGAAAAGCTCTTAATTATGCAGCAAATCAGCTATTGCAAATGATAAGATTCAAATTATATGTAGCCCAGAACCAAAGCTCAAATCTTACATTTTTCTCCCAGCCTTTATAGACTGAAAACTGCTCCAGCACAGTGTTTCTCAACCTTGACAATTTTAAGGCATGTGGACTTCAACTCCCAGAATTCCACAGCCAGCAATGCTGGCTGTGGAATTCTGGGAGTTGAAGTCCACATGCCTTAAAATTGTCAAGGTTGAGAAACACTGAAATTTAAAAGTTCTGGATTGTTATGGAAACAAGCTAGATTGTTTTAAAGAATTTCCTTTCTGACCTGCCCACACCGGCTTTCTTAACTGTTAGGACTGCAAAGTTGGTTTTGACTCCTAAATATTTAACTTAGCGAGGGTTTCCACGAAAACTTCTCCGTTAACCTGAAGTAAAATTTTTTTTTTTTGTAAAGTAAAGAGTAGGTTCTTCGAAGAAGTCAAGACTGATCTTGTCCCCATCCGTTGAAACCGAGAAAATACTGAACACCTGAAGTTGAGGGTCTTAAGGACTCGGTCGGTACGACTCCCCTTTCCCTCTTCAAAAGTTCGACTCGCACGCTGGCTCAGGAATTCTGGGAGTTGAAGTCCATGAGTCATAAAAGAGCCAAGGTTGCCCACCCCTGGACTAGAGTCAGAGTCAGAACTGAAGAAGCTTCTTGGATGAGCAGCGAAATGTATTTTAAAAAAAAACAAAGTCCAATTGCCTTTTGAAAAGCAACTTTGGGACAACCACGACCTGGATGATTGAGAATCTCCATAGACATTTCACTTAGTGCTATGCAGAAAATAACTTCTGAGTTGATATCATTCCCATTCAATCTGTTAAAGGAAAAAAAATGGGGAAGGGAGGTCCCAAAAAATAAAGGAGGGGGGGAATGAGTAGTGAATTTGTGGAAAATCTGTGGGATTCAGGGCGATCCCACAGATTTCCACCTATGAAGGACGAGGGGGGACATGATAGCCGGGTTCCAATATCTCAGGGGCTGCCACAAAGAAGAGGGAGTCAAGCTGTTCTCCAAAGCGCCTGGAGGCAGGACAAGAAGCAATGGGTGGAAACTAACAAAAGAGAGAAGCAACCTAGAACTAAGGAGAAACTTC
The DNA here is from genome assembly GCF_001527695.2 of Protobothrops mucrosquamatus. Taxonomy (NCBI): domain Eukaryota; kingdom Metazoa; phylum Chordata; class Lepidosauria; order Squamata; family Viperidae; genus Protobothrops; species Protobothrops mucrosquamatus. Next base: position 325,477 of record NW_015387010.1, on the reverse strand, counting down.
CTGACAGTGAGAACAATTAACCAATGGAACAACCTGCCTCCAGAAGCGGTGAATGCACCAACACTGGAAGTTTTTAAGAAGAGACTGGACAGTCATTTGTCTGAAATGGTATAGGGTTTCCTGCCTGAGCAGGGGGTTGGACTAGATTATTATTATTATTATAGCCTTATTTTACAGCTCCACTGGTCCAAACCCAAGCCTTCTATCCAATAAACCACATTTCAGCCAATCCCAGCTAAGGGCAACGTGTAAGCCCAATGATAGAATTAGGGGCTCACGAAAAATATGGGGAAAGGTCGAGGGAGAGTGGGAAAGGCAACCAGCCCCTTTGAAAACCGGCTGAGATGGGAGGAAGACAATCTTTAGGACTGCAACTAAAGATTGGGGCTGCCCCAAAGAAGGGGGGGTCAAGCTATTCTCCAAAGCACCTGAGGGCAGGACAAGAAGCAACGGATGGAAACTCATCAAGGAGAGAAGCAGCCTAGAACTAAGGAGAAACTTCCTGACAGTTAGAACAATTAACCAGTGGAACAACCTGTGGAACAACCTGCCTCCAGAAGCAGTGAATGCTCCAACACTGGAAGTTTTTAAGAAGAGACTGGACAGCCATTTGTCCGAAATGGTATAGGGTTTCCTTCCTGAGCAGGAGGTCGGACTCGATGACCTCCAAGGTCCCTTCCAACTACTACTACTACTACTATTATTATTATTATTATTATTATTATTATTATTATTATTATTATTATTATTATTATTATTATTATTATTATTATTATTATTATTATTATTATTATTATATTTGATGAGGGAATTTCTCCCCCGGCTTTTGGTAGACGGATCTTCAGATCAAAACAGTGCCAGAGAGAGTGCAGAATCATGGAGAAAAGTAACCAAATACCGTAACCATCAAAATCAGCTTTGAAAGGATCTAATGCCATTCTAAAGCATACTGAAAATCAAGGAGAACAACAGAAAACATCTGAAGAAGAAATGTTGGCTTCGTTTGTTTTACAAAAATTGAAAGGTGCGTTTTAGCACAGTGTTACATTCAGTCTGAAAGCCTGTAGAGCGCATCAGAGCGCATCAGAGTCATCCGACACAACTGATTTTACACCAGGATGGTCCTTGTTAAGCACAAATAGCAAAGTTGATTCCGTGCAAAGCACGTCACTGTATTAATACCATGAATAAAATTATTAATATGATTGAACTGAAGGTCATTCCTCCCAATAACCCTGATTCAATTTGAGAGGGTCCGTCCATGCATAGCTTGGGGAACGAAGTTTTATATAGTTTAAGTAGGTCATCTGTGAACCACTCTATTCTACTTCTTTAAGTCAGAGAACACTCCGTAAAGAGTACTTCCCTAAGGTCTTGACATTCACAAGAAACTGAGAGTTGTAAAGGCTAGTACATTTTACCGTCGAATAATTAGTGGACTATTGACTAATTTAGCAATCCAACTTTTCCTGAATTGCATGTGAATGAAAATCATTTTGAAGCAATCACTTTGAGTTTAAACAATGTACATGGCATCAGACCTGATATAATACTGGAAGAAGTAGTCCAGGCTTCATTGGAGAGAGAGGAGGGGAAAAAAGCATGCTTTTTCTAAAGTACTTTCCACAATTCGCTTTTTTTTTTTCAAGCGGATTGGTATTATAAAATATGATGTCTTTGTACAAATTCACTGGCCAATTATTCAGGAGTCCCATCTTAGTCACTAATTAATTGATTAATTCAAGTTTTAATTAATTTATCTCGGTGATTAATTGATTAAATGTGGCAGTCGACTCAGTCAAGTGTTCTTCCGTTAAGAATTCTCTAAGCTTTACCCTCTCTTAGAAATGTTCTGGAAGGAAAGCACAGAGCCAAAAATTAAACGGAAGGAGGGAATAAATTAATTACAAAAAGAACAAAAAGTGTGCATTGTTCATCATCACAGAACTGGAACAATTTAACAGGCCAGAAGTCCAGTTCTTTAATTTACAGGGAAATTCCTCAGAAGTTAACTTTCCTAATTAGGATTATTACCCACCAGAAATAGACAGCAAAACAGTGAAATGTCAAAATCTGCCTGCAGTTCAGATCGTGCCATACAGTAACATCCAGGTTAGCCAAACCACAATACCAGAAAAATTTGCATTTTTCTGCTGCTCTCAAGAATGCATAGCTTGAGCTGCCTAATTTCTGCCAATATATTACTGCCTGCAGCACTGCTCAACTTTTCTCAAGTTTCTTAGGCTGAGATTTATCCCTTTTCGTCTACTGTCATGTTCCAGAAATCATTCTTGATTCAACAGCTCAATTAGCCTTTCTGTTTTAAAGCAGAAGTGCCAATTCTTGTTAGAAATATGCAAATCCCAGCAGATCCAATCTGCACTGCTCTGCAGACCCAGGTTAAAAAATGAGCACCTTCTGAAGTCACAGCCAGTCGCTGAAAATGAAACTCTAAATCCTAGATCAGGATTCCACTCCCAGAGTTTATATAGCAATACTAGTCCTCGATTTATGGGCACCATTGAGCCCAAACTTTCTGTTGCTAAGCGAGATATTTGCTGAGTGAATTTTGCCCCATTTTATGACCTTTCCTGACACAGTTGTTAAGTGAATCACGGCAGTTCTTAAGTCAGTAAAAGGGTTGTTAAATGAATCTGGCTTCCCCATTGACTTTGCTTGTCAAAAAGTTGCAAAAAGTGATCATATGATTTCGGGACACTGCAACCGTCGTATTCTTACACTAGTGGGAAGAAAGTTGAAAGACATGTGTGAATATCCTTCTTTGTACAGTCCTCTCTCCCCAGCTGTTTGCACACTACTCCTGTTTTCCACACCTCCATTCAATCCCAAGGGAAAGTATCTTTCCACTTTCTTCTGTTCCCCTCAGAACAAAAGTTCTCCTTCCATTTCTCTTTCCCCTTACTTTATTTTAAGTGAAACATCTATTTTAAAACATCATTTGTTCTCATCAGCCAGCTTGCTTCTGTCTCATCTAGCAGCTTAGATGCCTCCAACATAAAAATAGTTGCCTACTCCAAAGGAGGACAGGTCACACCCAATGCCCTGGGAGGCCTAACAGGTGGTCCTCAATTGAAAGTACAGGCGGTCCTCAATTTACAACCACAACTGAACCCAATATTTATGTTGTTGAATGAGATATTTGTTAAGTGAGTTTTGCCCCATTTTTACAACCTTTCTTGCTACAGTTGTTAAGTGAATCACTGCAGTTGTTAAATTAGTAACCTAGTTGTTAAATTCTGGCTTCCCCATCGACCTTGCTTGTCAAAAGGGGATCACATGACCCTGGAACGCAGCAAATGTATGAACCCGTTGCCAAGCATCTGAATTTTGATCACATGACTATGGGGATGCTACAAAGGCTGTAACTGTGAAAAATGGACCTAGGTCCCCTTTTTTCAGTGCTGTTGTAACTTTGAACGGTCACTAAATGAACTGCTGTAAGTCAAGGATTACCTGTAACTGCTTCCAAGCATAATTCTCTCAGAGTTCTTTTTAACAAGATTTATGGAGAAGAAAGGGGCGGGGTTACAAGAATCCCAGCAAATGAACAGTACATCCCGCCTTCAGGAATTTACAGCATGTCAATCAAAAAAAAATAAGTTAGGAGAAAGACTTTCTGATTTTATTTCTAACAGCCTTTTTGTAATCAGAAGAGGAGGTGGGACTTTTCAGTGATAGCAGAAAAGGGGTAGCTGTTACAGTCTGCAAATCTTTATCAGTCTGGGAAACTCTGTTACACAATTGATTAACAGCAATGTACATAAGCCTTCCCAGTTGTTTTATTTCTTATTTTGTCTCATTGAACACTTTGAAGAAAATATAGAAACAAGTGGGAATATGAAAAAATAAAATAAAAGAATGGAGTACAGATAATGAAACAGAGATTTTAAAATGCCATGGTCATTATAGCTTTCAAAAATATCTTTAAGTAGTTACGAGTAGCGAAATACACTATATATTTTATATCGTATTAAAGGGAAAAGAATCACTAATTCTTCAATTAAAAACAAATATCAAAAGCCATGGCCAATACAAGTCACCAAATGGAACTGTAGACTATAAGAAATTCAGTCTCCATTACTAAAAATCTATTCTTATTTAAGTATCTCATAAAATTCTATGGATAGGTTAACCCATATTCGGGAGGCCATGCCAATCCACATTTTAAATTGTAACTTAAGAATGGCATCCAGTCAGAGTTGAAATCTGCATCACATTTGCTTTCCAGATCAGAAGTTAGTCTAGACATTAAAGCATATTTTTATAGCCTGTTTAGCCATTCTTCCACAGAATGGATCAGATGATTTTTCCACTACAATACGTATAGTATTTTTGCAAAAGTTATCAATTCTGCCAATTCAGTATACTTCGAAAGGATGTACAGAACAATTCAGTGAAGCTTTATAGAAATACCATCAGTTAAAATGCAAATTTGTTTCATACAAATTTGTTTCATAAATTATTTCCCAGAATTGTTGAGCTTTACCGCATTGCCATCAAAATCGCTCATACCTGCTCCAATTTGCTCATTACATTTTCAGCAGTTTCTTGAAAATGAATTATCCATTATAGCGATCAATGCTGGACCACTGGACCAACATTAAAACACACCCTTTTTCTCTAAATATCATATTCAATGTATTTAATATTGTTCTGCCCCCACGTATTATGTACCGCTCAAAAAGCTGAAAACTGGTGACTATATCTACATTGTAACTAAAATGATGTGGGTAGCGACTTTAGAATCAGGGTTCCCAACATTTCTGTCTTTAATTTATTCCTCCAGTGCCGACTTGATAATCTACCTCTTGATAGCAAAGTATACAGTGCAACTATTTAATAGAAAGTTACCCAATGAGTGCCTGACAAACATAAACCAGAAAAGGAGCCAAGCACAGATGTCCATAATTTTCAGTATTTTGTAATTCATGAAATGCCTTCGCTGAGGAAATCGCTAACTAAAATATGCAGATTCTGTGAATGTCTGCACAAAAATCTTTAAAAAAAAAAAAAAAAAATCGCTTAGCAAAAGTATGTGTATTAGAAAAGGATTGTACAAAATGAGCTGAGAAATATACCTGGGTATTTGTACAAATCTCTTTCTTTGGCTGTTGCTGTATGTGTAAAATGATTTAGAAGCAGAGTTAAGACCCCAAAGAAACAGCAATGTTGATTTTTCCTTGTTTTAAAAAAATATATAACAGGATATACATGTGTCTGAGTTATCAATGGTTTGCCCATTGATCAATCTGTTGATCAATCTTACTTTGAGGTATTAACTATGATTTCTTGCATGCTTCATGCCAAACCATGCTTTGCATAACAGCAATTTGTTAAGCAAGCCACCACTGGCTAGCTTCATACCCCGAGCCAAGTTAAAAGCCTACAAATTGCCTTCGGGCCATTGTAATGTCTGACCACAGCCCTTGTGTCACTGTGCCCATACAAGACATAAACATCACACAACTGGTGCAAATAACACAATTTGCAGCATTTGCACGATGAACAGAAAGGACCACTCTCTCCAGCACGACACCCACGCTTTGGGCTAAGCAAATTTTAATTACGGATGGCCATTGGCTACCTAATGCATGCCACAGAGTAGGCGATATTTTGCAAAGCAACGGATGGAAACTGATCAAGGAGAGAAGCAACTTAGAACTAAGGAGAAACTTCTTGACAGTGAGAACAATTAACCAGTGGAACAACCTGCCTCCAGAAGCGGTGAATGCTCCAACACTGGAAGTTTTTAAGAAGAGACTGGACAGCCATTTGTCCGAAATGGTATAGGGTTTCCTGCCTGAGCAGGGGGTTGGACTAGATAACCTCCAAGGTCCCTTCCAACTTTTTATTATTATTATTATTATTATTATTATTATTATTATTATTATTATTATTATTATTATTATTATTATTATTAAGTTTAGTTTCAGCTAGAACAATTGGCAGTGTTCCTTCTCTTCTTCACTCCCTTCCAAAGCCCAACAGATATGGTACGATAATAGAGCAAACAGACCCCCGGTAAGCTGGCCCAAGGAACGTGAGTGAGATGGAGAAGACAAAAGTGGGAACACTCTGTAACTTTGAGCCAGAGACTCCAGGAGTTTCCTGCAAGCTTCCTGTAGATCTCCTTCTCGCCCTCCAAGTTTGCTGCTTGGGAAGATAGTGAGGCTAGGAGCAGCGGCAGAGTGGGAGCCGAGCGAAGATATATGACAGAAAGTTAGAAGTCCATGTCAGACCTCTCAGGCAAACAATAAATATTACTTCTGCTGGTAATCAGACTTTTCCCCGGCATCGTCTTTGAATGTTGAACCTTTTTCAATTAATTAAAAACTATGTGCTGAAGAGTGCATATTTTATCAGTTCTCAGCTGCCTAAGTGTCGAGCAAAAACCCAGCTCTTTTCTTCTTTTCTCCCTCTCTCTCTCTCTCTCTCCCTCTCTCTCTCTCTCTTTTCCAGGCAACCCAGAGCAAGTACTTGCAAGGGTCATATCTTTTTAATTATCTTTTCTCTCTTTGATTAATTATTCCGTCTGACAATAGCGTGTTTCTAATGCTATTCACCTGCCTTTGATGATTGACAACTTTTCTGTCTGATTCAAAGCAAACAGCTGCTGCCACCACTGCCTAGCAACCAGCATGTGATGGATGAGCCGCAAAGATGGATGGCTGCAATAAATCATGTCTCCAGCTATAAAACTGGGGTGGGGGGGACGGAAGAGAAGAGGGATAAGAATAAAAAATGAAAAAAATAAAAAAAAAACTACGCATACGCACAAACTGAGGTTTCTTCCCATGTGTGTGCTCAGCTCCTGGCCAATTACACCTGGTTTGAACACTGGCATCTATTAATAGCAAAGTTTTCTAATCAGGGGAGCTGGCAGTGACGCCATTTGTATCAAGGTGTGTTTACAATTGTTTCAGCTATTTGTGTCGTGTTCTTTCAATTACCTGCCAACCCAGCGTGAGGCCCTTCAAAGTTTCTCAGCCTCTTCTCCAGCAAGTTTTTTGGGGGAGCAGGCCACTGTGCAGGTGGAGGAAGCAGCTGGAAAGAGAAGGACTGGGGTCTCTCTTTGGCACAAAGCAGCCTTTTTTTTAAAAAAAAAAAAGTTTTCTAAATGGAACTGATGGAACGCCCTTTGATTCCACTTCAAATGTTCTTCCATTTATGCCAGGAATTGACCATTCCACCCTTTCCTTCTCTGCCATTCACAAGTTCTGCTTTTCCTGGATTCAGTTCTTCCATTTACCCCAGGAACTGACCATTCCACCCTTCCCTCTCAGCAGTTCACAAGTTCTGCTTTTCCTGGATTCAGTTCTTCCATTTACCCCAGGAACTGACCATTCCACCCTTCCCTCTCTGCGGTTCACAAGTTCAGCTTTTCCTAGATTTCAATCTGTGTCCCTGTTGGAAAGCGGCTTGCAACAGAAGTTCACATACAACAGGATAGGATGATCTCTGCATCTTTGTATTATCTACTCCAATAGAAAAGAGACTTTTGTCTACAAGGCAAAATCTTTTCCAGGGTAGATCTGATGCTTTCTCTTGATAAATCAAAAATCTTTTCAGGTGAGTCCAGATGTTGGGACGAGCAGATGATTTTATATATAATCCTTACTACATGTACCCAAAATCTTAAAAGTTTTTGAGGAGTACATTGCTATAAACATGGAGGGGGGGGAGTAGAGAGAGATGTCTGAGGACATTGTTCAATAACGTGATTTTTGACTACAAAAGAAGGAAAGATGATGACCCCTCCCTCAAAAATGTTTTTTTTTTTATTTTTTGTGTGTGTGTGAAAAAAACCTATTTTCATCAGATCCAGGCTGCCACAGCAATGGCAAGAAATCTGTGCCAAAAGCTGTGATTTCTAGCCACAGAACAGACAAAAATAAAGGGGCTACAATATTTGCTAATAAAAAGACATTCTGAAACACGTAAATATATGACTGTTTTCTCTCCTCCTCCTATGGCTGAACAAGATTCCCTCTTTCTTGGTTAAACTCAAATGGTTTCTCATATTCCGTCTCTCTTTCTCATACACACACATTCACACACACCTCTTTCCCACAAGAGGAAGCCAGAAAACACATTTGTGGAGGAAATGAAATAGCACAGCTACCTTAAATGGAATTTAATATTCCAACCCAAGCACCTTAACCACACCTGTGTTTTGTACCTGAATACTAAAAAATAGAAGAAACGCTTAAGACAAGTTAAGATACCCGTGAGGCTTTGGGGTACCCATTCAAGTATCTCCACATTGCACTGCCAAAATGTAGTGGCTAAATTTTAGAAATAAGGATTAAGGGGAGGACATTTCAGCCTCATTCCGATAATTCTGCACCATCAACTATTTCTCTGGTAGTCTTCATAAAGAAAATGGGTTAAAAACAGTAATAACGCAGCCTTAGTATGCCGAAGCATCTGATTAAATATTAGTATATTATTTATTTATTCAACTTGTAAGTTGGTCGATTCTAAACAAGGGTGTGATTGCTTATAAGAATATATAAGTCATGTAAAAAGAATTAAAAGAGTGGAAGGTGGGATTACTAGACCCCCCCAAACTCAAAGATGCAATGCTGTTACAAAGAATGGCTCATGTTTTTTTAAAAAAATAGGTCCCTGTTAAATTAGTTTAAAGCAGGAAATGCAAGCAATTCCTATTGAAGAAAGAAAATCCACTGGAAAGATTTTGGGGGAAAACTGTATGAGCAGAGAAACTCTCGTAGCTTCCATGCAGTACTCCTGATTCTCATTTGATAGCTGTGATTGCCCAGCTAGAATTACATGATTGAAAAGTATAATATAATTTTCAGGCGCTTCTCAGTCAATGGGGTTTATTAACATTCATGCATGATGCTGACATTTAGCAGAATTCACTCTTCAAAATATAAAGGCGAAGCCCCACTGCAAAAGTCTGGGGGATTTCCAGTCAGAAGATACTTTATTTATTACTTGGATTCCAGTATACACAAATCCACCACCCTCTCTTGCCTTTCCTCACGTTTGATGCTTTTCAAGTCTACCCAATCTTCCTCCTTCCATCTAAGGTAGACTCAAGCAAGGAAAAAGGAGAATAAAGAACGAAATCCTTTTCCTCATATGTATAGACATGTTATTAAGAGATGGAAGAAAAGAAGAAGAAGGAATCATATCTGGAGTTTTCTGATCTTGGTTTACACTAAACTTTGCCACTTCAGACACAGGAAGTTCAACAGCCTAAATTCTTAGCAACCATAATTTCTTGCAGGAAATTCTAAGAATTGAAATCCCCGAATCTAGAGGGAAGCCACGACCAGCATGGACAGCCTGGCTTTTCTGAAATTACCTTGACAATACTGATATCCTCAGCAGTTGAGGGTTCTACTTTATGTCTCCTAACAAATAGTAAATATCTCTTTCTTCTGTGCTAAAGAGAGAATGCTGTTGTTATGAGACTGTGTGGGTCGAAATGAGTTCTAATCAAATTAAAAAGTGTCCATTTTCAGGTTTCTCTAAGGATCAGATGTACTGGTTTGAGCCTGAAGCACATATCAGTTTCCCTTCTGTGATAGCATGATCTTAATTCATTAATTAATCAATCTTAACATTGCCTCGTTTAGAGAAATGACATAATTCATTCCTTAGGTGTGATGTTATATTAGTGGAATATAAATAATATACATAGCAACTCCTGGCATTGCTTACTTATACATCGATATACATACTCACCAAGACACAAGATTACATCTGTAACAAGTTACTATGATAACAATACGTGTGTTACGACATTATTGAGAAGAGGTACAAATAGGCAATGCCATCATTACATCTGACATCTACATCATACTATTTGTGCAAAGACATGATAGCAATAGCACTTTGACTTATATACTGCTTCACAGTGCTTTACAGCCCTCTCTAAGCGGTTTACAGAGTCAGTATCTTTGCCCCCAACAATCTGGGTCCTCATTTTACCAACCACGGAAGGATGGAAGGCTGAGTCAACCTTCAGCTGGTGAGACTCAAACTGCCGAACTGCTGGCAGCCGGCAGAAGTAGCTGTACATGTTATCAATTGTCCCTCCCCTCCTTGCATCTTGCCCATATATACATACAAACACACACTGGGAATTCAGCTGGTAGACATGCTACCTCATTCATCCCTCCCTTCCAGGTTTCTGGGGCGTTTTCCCCAATCAAAAGTTCAACTGGCATTCAATAAGAATTGATCTGTTTGGATTATTCCACCTCTTTACATCCAGCTGATTAGAAATGATGCTAGTTGCAGTCTCAAAGCTATCTGGAGGACACCAAGCTTGTGAAGAAATATATATATGGCATGGCAGAGAGAGGATATGAGAAATGTTAGCATGGGCCACACTCTCTGTTTGGTGCAAAGTTGGATATTTTCACACCTTTTGTAGCTCACTTGCTTCTGTCAGCCACCTTCTGTCAATCAAAAGCACCCGAAGATGCTTTTTCCAAAAGGCAACTGGACTTTCTCCAACTTATTCCAGTTGCCTTTTAGAAGAAGCACCTTTGGGACAACCACGACCTGGATGACTGAGAATCTCCATAGACATTCAACTTCTCATTCATTTCTCTAGTAGCCATAAGACCAAAAACAATGGCCCAAGTAAATTTAGCACACAAACTTATGGTAAAAGAAGAATATTTCTAGAAGACAGCAATACCGTCGTTGATTCTCTGACTCACAATCTTCTTTGACTCTTTTGGGGTTGTTTGATCTGCAGAAACATGGAGTGAATTCACGCTGTTTGCACTTAGCCTCTGCCAATGACTTATACTGGATGGATCTATGGATTTACATGCCTGCATCTGCCTGAAGACAGCACAAATCAAAGGATTTTCTCTCTGGAATGCCTGCCCAATGGGTAAGAAGTGGGAGTGCAGACTTTTTGCGTTTCACATCTGTAAACAAACTGCGCCTTGATTCTCTTTTGAAATTTGCTCTGTACAAAATCCCCGTATCAAATACAAAATTGCAAATACAAAAATGCACTGCATTGGGCCAAATGGAAAACAAATGGTTAATTTTGGGGAAAGCGGGCACAAAAACAATGCAGATTTTAGAGTTCACTTTAAAATGTATTCTCCGGAGTAACAAAACAGAACCCAAGGGTTCAGGAAAACAGATAAAATGAAACTGAAATCGACAGATCAGTAGTCAGGGGAGGTGTTTTGTGGGTTTGTTTTTTTTTAATCCTTATGACTCAGTGCCATTTTTGCACTAGATAATGCAAAACACGATTCCTTGAAAATAAGCCACTGTACTAGAAATCTTGCTTGGTTTATTTATTGTTCTTTTGTTGTTGCTGTTGTTCACCCTGAAATTTGATACACGGGAATCGAAAATCTGATACAGGAAAGTTATACCGGTTAAAGAATCTAATTCTCAAGCTATTTACAAGAACTTGTTGAGAAGCTATCATTCGCTTACTCAGGCACTCTGTAAATGCAAAATTCCTACAAGGCAGAATTCCTAGGAAAAGAAGTCAGAATTCCTGGGAAAAGAACATTGCTTTTCTGGGAGGACTATGTCAAGGTTGTTATCAATGCAGGAAGTCAATTCGCCACAGAAGAAGAATGCTGCTCATGGAAGCAGATTTCAACATGATAAAAATATACCCACACTATCCGCTGAACCACACACTAACTAAAAAAAGTATTTTAGTTTCTGTAGTCAGCGTTCACTGTGTCATATTAAGCTAATTAAACAAGCCATAATAATTCAGTTAACTATAGGTAAGTGTTTGCCATAGCGTATTCAAACAATCCAGGATCCACATTTGGAGTTTTTGAGGACCATTCCATAAGGCCACCCATGAAAATAAAACCGCAGAAGAATTGACATGATAATAAAATACAGTATATAAGCTGGTCCTGGAGATCTTTTTTCCTGCTAAGTCTAGATGAGGAGCAGGGCAAAAAGCTTGCATGCAATCCCAGGCACCAGGTATTAAAAGATCTGTGGTTTTGCCTACAACCCTGAAGAATCACTAACAGGATTGGGTTAGAACTTGATTTCCTGAAATTGCAACTCTCCGTTGGAAATGTTAAGAGCTGCAATCTCATCCTATCTGATGGATTCCATGTCAGGGAAGGCCAGCTCAGAGAGACAAATCTGATTAAATGGCTACTTCATACTTAACCGATTTCTTAATTCTGGGATAGCACACACGATTGCACTGTTTCCATCCTGAATACATTGTGATTGTAAATACGATACGTTTCTAACAGAATATACAATATATGTTTCTAACAACTACCATTCTAAATCCGAACCCAGAATTCTCCCAGTTTCTAAGGCTTCACTTTCCTGAAAATGGTAACGGGGTGTGCGAGGGGGGAAAAAAACAACAACAATAGAGTATCCCAGGATCAGTGCCAAAAAATATGAAATTACTTGAGACAATCACAAAGAGATCCAGGTTTGGGTGGACATTAAGCTGGACAAAGCTTAAGTACAAAAAAAAACAAAAAACAACCTGATGTTTTTAACACTAGGTTTCAAAATGGAGAAGCCTGTCTTATTTGGCATTCCATTCTGGTTTGTGTTCAAATGTTTTGACACACAACAGAAATTTATGTTGGCAAAGAGTGATTTCCCTGTTACTCGGCTAATCTTCACTTTTGTAGGCTCAACTCTGTTTTCCAGGCCATCCCGGAGAAATTTCATCCCTTCTACTCAAACATGGTTGGGCTTCTCCTGAAATTCCTGAAGCCCGCTGTTAAGGCCTTCTCTCTACTTTACAGTTCACCAGGTACAAAATCATACAAGCAGTGACTCTGCTTCTATTCTGTTACCTGTTTACCCAATTATTATGATCCAAGATTCTTATCGTGAGCCCTTTGTTTTCCATACCTCCAAATTGTCTGGTCCCTTAAAAACAAGATTAAGGGCTCCTGTTCAACAATCGGCTGGTGGTATCTGGTAACAAACAATAAGAGAAAAAGTGCAGCTGAGCAGAGAAGGGGGAGGTGAGGGGGGGGGTAAAGAGTCCATCCATCAAAAATGTGGACATTTAGACCTCTTGGTGCCCCAGCTCCTCCGACTCTCAAGTTACAGCTTTCTGCGGTAAGTCTAAATAATATTCAAAATGATAAATGGCGCCACACTCTCGCTTATCCGCCATCAATCTCTTTTTAAAGAACATCCATCTTCAAATCATGTATGTCTGAATCAAGTGACACAGCGTTCGCCTAGATTCATTTACACAACCTCCAGCTCTTTGAATGATAGCTGTCCATGATACCCTTTCGCCTTTCACCGAGAAGCCCAGCCCCAAAGGAAAAAAAGAGGAGTGGTTAGAAGTTTTGACCTCAAGCTTAGAACTAAGCAGGTCAATCCGTCAAGGCTTCTTTTTGGTCCAAGAGAGGGCATCTATCTGTCCTTCGAAGCCTCCCCATTCTAAGAGGCCGCTCTGCTCTGAAAGGAGCTAGACAACAACAACACCCCCTCCCCAAGAATTCCCTGGGATTTTGCATCCGGCTCTCTCTCTCTCTCCCCTCCTTTTCCCCGAAACCCACACCCCTCCCTGCTGTTTGGCAGGCTGCGTTTGATAAATGACACCTGTCATTCTGTCACAAGGGAAGGGTGGGTCAGTGATATATAGCTCTGCTGAAACGGAAATCGAGTCTTTGGCACAGCGCAAGGCTTCTCCACCAGGATTTCGTTCCTCAAGTCTAAAATGAAATCTACGATGTTTCAAGTGGATCGGGGGAGGACAAACCGACAAGAGGCCCGTGGAGTTTGTGCATTCCCTTCCTCGTCCCTCAAGGGTTTGGGGTTTTTTTTTTAAAAAAAAAAACACACACATACACAAAAATCCTCTCCATGCTTTCTCTCCTCACGCCCAAAGGGGGGACAGTCCAACTGCTGAAGGGAAACTGCCCCCTCCTCCAAAAAAAGGAGAGAGAGAGAGAGAAAGAGAGAGAAAGAGAGAGAGAGAGAAAGAGAGAGAGAGAGAGAGAGAGAGAGAGAGAGAGAGAGAGAGAGAGAGAGAGAGAGATTAAAGAACATGCATCTATCAAAGTCCTTGACAGTTATGATCCATGCTAAAAAATGTTAAATGTGATTTTTATTTATTATTAGGGAGAGGCAAAGGAAGGGGGGGAGGAAAAGGGGCTGTGCAGGGAGAGAGAGTGCAAAGCAGAGACCACAAGCAAGCCTGACATTGAAAGCAAGATAAAAATTAGCATGTTTGAAGTAATTGTCCCACAGCTTGACACCAGCATAGTAAATTTTAAAAGGGGGGGAAAAAATGTGTCAGGCACACGTTCCTTTCTCTCCCACCCACCTTCCCTCCCTCCCTCCTTCCTTCCTTCCTTCCTTTCTCCCTTCCTTTCCTCTTCCCTTCCCTTCCCTTCCCTCCCTCCCCCCCTTTCATTAGCTCACTGGCAGGGTGGCACTTCTGAACCTCATTACCGCAAGAGGATTTATGATGCTGAACCCAATGGCAAAGAAAAGGCATCTGTCAATAATTGTACGAGCTGCACTCACAGCTTTGAAATCTCATTAAGTATGCAGTTATCAGGCATAAAGATCAAAAACATTACTCAACTCCGACAGAATCTTATGGAGGAACATTAATTAGCAACAGGCTCACAGCATATATATATATATATATATATATATATATATATATATATATATATATATATATACACATACATACTGTATACTGTATGTATATTCCTCCTCACACCTGCCCAACCCCACACATACATACATACATACATACATACATACATACATACATACAGTATATATATATATTCCTCCTCACACCTGCCCAGCCCCTTTCCGGTGGGGGGCTTGGGAAGAAAAAGAAGAAGGGAAAGAAAGAAACAGACTCATTATTCCCAGCATCTGTGTATGATCAAGTACATGAAACAAGAAAGAAAGAAAAGGGAGTCAAAAAAAAAAAAAAAAAAAGGAGTTGAGACAGTCTTGGCGGTGAAAATAGAAAAGGAAGAAGCTGTCAAAGTTGAAACGGATATCAGCGCTGGCCCTGATTACAGGGGCTCTATAGTTCCAGGCCTTTTTATCGTTCTCTGCCATCAAAAACAGACTTGGTGTCACAGAGGCATGAGTGATGGCTGCCAGTCTCAGCTGCTCTCGCCAAGCGTGCCGGAGACGCCTGCTGAGATTTGGCCCTCAGACGGCAAGGTTGACCTAGCAAGAAAAGGACTCTTGGGCAGAAAGCCCAGAGATACTTCAAAAACAAAAAAAAAACCAACAACCCACCAGTCCCTTGTCCTTTGCTTGAGAACAATTCGCTAACAGGATGGCCAGGATTTTGTTTGTTCAGCTTTCAGAAGTTAAATTCGCCCAGCGTGCTCAAAGGCACCCCCGTACATCCTGTGTTGGGCCCAACCCATCATCCTACAACTGGTAGACCAATCCCTCCTCCTTTGCACGTCTCACCTCTCTCCTCCAGGCTGTAAAATATAAATGGAGGCGAAACTTACAAAGTCACATTTGAGGGGAGATCGTAAAATCAAGTGACCTTTGCAGCATTAAGCATGGTGTGCAACTAATTAAGAACAACGGACTCATTAAACGTCTTTCGCTCAGGATCCAGGATCTTCTGTGTGCATGTTTCCATTTCCTTCCCGTGGACAAGAGTATCGCCAAAGAAATATTCACCGCTCATTAAAAAAAGAGTGGAAGGGAGTTAAAAGAGCACATTAACATCTATCTCTTGTCCGTCTGGGAGGCCTTCAACTCTTTTTAGCTAAATGTGGGATGTGGGAAGGGCTTAGGGGAGAACCGAAGCATAGGTATAAATTTCCCATCATGCCTCACTCCCAGGCGTAACACAGGTTCCATTTCCATTTTGTTTATAACGACTTCACAACCCATTTGGTTATCCAGTTGGGAGTGTCCTATCTTCTGCAAGGCCAGCCCTGGGGTAGAAGAAATGGTTTGAAATATTCAGAGGCAAAGTGGAAAACTTTCTTCAATTTTTAGAAATGTCCACTTGTTTGCAGACGATAAAAGATGCTGCACTGACTAAGGAAAGGTAAACGAAATTCAAACGGCACGTGCGTAGTGCGTTTTACGACCTTGATTCAAAAGTGTTAGAAGTGTTTATATTTCTTTTTATAGGCTTACTACATTCACTTTTATTATGTGTAGCATCAAAGTGATTACAGCAATTATATTTAACAGAATTAATTATGAAACCTCCTATCATCCCAGGATACATAATGTATTAGATAAGGAGGAAACATCTACACTCCGCTAACTAACTAATATTCAAGGCAATCTTTCAAAGCATCAGGGCGGAACTAAAGTCAAAATTAGAACAAGAAAGAGCCACGAGAGTTACTAAAAATGGAGATTAAAAAACAAGCAAACAAACAATGCTCAGGTTTGCAAAGGGGTATTCTGCCTAGTGCTTCTCTAAAAAGGTATTATTAAAACATTTACAGAACATTTGTAATCGTGCACTATAAACAAAAGAATAAAAGATTTTAAAAAGAAAAAAAAAAGAAAAGCTAAACCAGCCTTCCTATCAAAATCTGCTTCTAAATACAGACAACAAGAGTAGTATATGGGTGAAAGAGTCACAATTCTTTGTGTATGCAAAATAAATTCACTCAAAGCTTCATTAATATTAATTTAAATTCAGATCCCATTTACATTAAATTGTTCATTAAAAAAATGGCCTGTTTTTATGCAGCCTGAATTCTACAAAGAGCACACGAGAGGGTGGGACATTGGACCCAGTTTAATGATGAAAATGCAATACTGAATATTAATGCATCCCAGTCATCTTAAAATGTAGAACAATATCCTTTTTTTTTTTTTCTCTTAACAAAACATATTATGGTGGTCCAGAGTTCAGACAAGGCCTTTCACCTGCCTTCCCAATTCTCCAATACAAGCTACACAGCTGCCCTTTTGACCTCTCAACCTGAGTACCAGCCTTGTTAAGAAGATGCTATAATTTCAAACCTGACCTGGGATAGAAAAATAAGTGGGTTTTTTTTTTGGTTTTTTTTTAAAGTAAAAAACGATAGCATTGTTCTAAGAAGTTCAGCTACATTTTTTTACTGGCTGAAAGTTGTACTGGGAAATATGACAGACTCTACCAAGAAACTGAACATCTAAAATATATTGTTGTAGACCAAAAGAAAAGCACAGCGATCAGTTAGGAAGAGACCTGAAAACACGAAAAACTAAATTATTCTTCAAAGTCCATTATTTGTAATGAAACTTATGTGGTGCTAGAAAACTGACAAATAAATACTCAGAAGTCTCTTGATTAATTTTGTTCTTAAGTGTTAGTCTCAGTGGTGGACGGAGGGATGGAGGGAGGAAGGGAGAAAGGAAGGAAGGAAGGAAGGAAGGAAGGAAGGAAGGGAGAAAGGAAGGAAGGAAGGAAGGAAGGAAGGAAGGAAGGAAGGAAGGAAGGAAGGAAGGAAGGAAATCCTTAACTCTGGATTTTTATTTTTGAGATAAATCATTTCTTCCTCAAAAATCATCCAAATTATAATTCATAGTCTTATAAATGCAAAGCATTCAAGCCATTGCTTTTTCTTTCTAAATCTTTTTTTAAATCTTTTAAAACAAGAACAGCCTAATCAAATGATGCATTCCCTCCCTCTTGTTATGTATTACTGAAATACAAGACATTCTCTGTTTAGTCAGATTTAGGAAATTAATTTAATGAGTCTGCAAATGCTGGAAACTAGAATTAATCTGTCTGGGTTTTTTTAAAAAAAGAAAGAAAGGCTTAGAGACATTTAAGTGCATGTATCAGGACACTTTATCAAGCTAACATAAAATAGTCATCGAATAAGATAAGATGACAATTTTATGCATGTGTCAAAGAATTTTAAAATGAATGCCTGTCTATCCCCTCTAATTACAACTGCATATTATCTGTCTAGATGAACCAGTCTATATCACTATTATTAAATGCCATATATTGCATTCGCCTTCAGATTCTTCTTAAAAAAATATATTTCAACCAATAGATCATAATTTGGGAGTGTCACTGAAAAAAAAGAAAAGGATTCCAAGAGTTTAATATCGGAAGTGGCTGTTTTTATATCTAATGCCTAATGATTTTTAAAATCATGTTAAGATTATGTGATTTTTTTTAATAGCCACGGTGTATAGGCATATCTGCCTAATTCATAGTAATGTTGCACTCAGAGAGGGTAGCTAATTTTTGCCTAATATCAAGAATTTGGGAGATCCATTTGAACTGTAAATAAAATCTGCAGGCAGATTGCATTCTAAATGGCCAGGACATGAAGCAATGAGAGGGATACCCACAGCTTGGAGTACACAGGATAGGTTCTCTGTCTCTGTCCAAGGTGCAAATAATGTCTTTGTTTATTCACACTTGTATTAACCCATTTGTACACACAACTGTGCAAGCTCACACCCTCCCCAATTTGCTTTGCTCGGAAAAGGATCCTGAACTCACAAACAGCATATCTTGCTTTTCATACCTTCTCCCTGATCACAGAAGCAGCCTCGACAAACAGGGAAAACTGAAAATAATCTTGCTACTCGCATCACACACACACACACACCTAGCAATAGACCCCATTTCCCATAACCCTGCAGCAGTCACAATTCATTCTAATCACTTTACAAAACAATCTTTAGTATAGGTTTTTAAAAAAAGGGGGGGGGGACAAAATGCAGACTCGCGAGCCAATGTAAGAAATAACTGCTGATACATCAGTTATTGACTATTTCACTCCAGCTCATCACAGCGCTCAAGGCAAAACGGAGAAGAAAATGACAACATCAACTGCACACAATAAACTAGTGGCCCAAGAGAACACTGAAGAGCTAATTGACAGCTGTCAAGCTAATAGGAGTCGTAGCAGCTGATTCCAGAAAATTCTCTTTTCCAACCAGCTTTTCAATGGAATTAGGATTGCTTTGGGGAGGGGAGGAATCACTCCATGCCCACTACCACCTTTTTTTCTTTTCTTTTCTTTTCTTTTCTTTTGCTTTTCTTTTTACAATTGCTCTTCATACTTTGCAATGGGGTGGGGGGGTGGAATAAGCAAAAGGAAACCATAACTGATCATTTTGTCAGCTTCCTGCTGGGAAGGAAGGAAGGAAGGAAGGAAGGAAGGAAGGAAGGAAGATAGCAGGTCAAGCTACAAAGGAAAGAATCTGAAATTAAGAGAACGCAAATTGTTTTGCTTCTTATCTTTTGCTGTTCAAAATCGCTGGCGCAAAGCTACTTATAAAATACAAGCTCAGGCGAATTCAGCTGCCTGAACTGGTGGAACTGAAGAGGGAAAATTAGCTATGTTGCATTCATCCACATCCCACTTTGTGCCTCTGAGAAGTTGCCAACTGCACTGTGATGTAAGATCACCAAAGTGGTTCAAGGCTGTTAAAAACCAAAATACAGACGAAAGGAACAGAGGAAGGCAGAAAAAAACAAACAAACATCCCATATCTCCACCTTCTGTGGCTGAAGTTAAAAAGTCACTTTCAAGGTTTTGCTAAACACACACCCATACAACACCACACACACACACACACAATTCTGGAGAAGCCATCTCAGCCCAGGATACAGGGCAAGTCACAGACAGTTGCTGTCCAAGGCAAAGTTGCCCTCGGACTTCGTAGTTCGCGCTCCCACCAACATGTTTTGCCAAGCATCAAACATTATTTTCCATATTTTTAAGCCTCGGGTGGGATCTCTCAATTTAGGGTCTCTAGAGTCATACCTCGACTCTTTTAATCTCAGCACCTTTTCCCCAAAATCCCTGGAAGAGGATCAAAGCGAGGATGCACCTTAACAGTGCAAAAACAGGCCTTTTTTTTCCAGTTAACGTCTCGGGAACAGAAACATCATTTATTCTCTTTTCTCCCCAAAATATGATTACAACCACATCTTTCCCCCCCCCCACCCTCCAAAAAGACAGTGCTTTATATTTTAAGAAATATATGAACAGGTGTCGTTTCAAGTTGATTATCCTGATTGTTGATTCATATAAGATCCTCAGCTTTCCTAAACAGAAGCCTGTTATTCTGCCCCTTCTTTCAATGTACACCATCTTTTAACCCAACTTCTTTCTCAGCGTCTCCTTATCTACCAGTCTGTCATTCCAGACCTAAAGTCAACAAACACACCACGTTTCTTTTCACTGATTCCTGGGTCTTTTGGGACAGATTCAGTCTTCTCCCTTGTAGTGTGAACCCTCGAAGCCAAAAACACACACACCAAAATTGCACACCTGCCTGCGCTGTGCACAGCAAGCTCGCCGGTGCAGCCAGGAGTGCTTTGTTGTTGTTATTCTACTCCAGACCATTATGAGGGCCCTAATTCCTATGACATGATTATCCAGGTACCAAAACCCATTTGTCACCTGCAGCAGAAAATTGAGTTAATGCACAACTAAAGGCAACCAGGACTGTGTAATATCAACTTGATTACATCAAACTAGTTCCAAACCTAATTCCGCTGGATGACACTGCGTGGAGCTTGTCATCTCCAATCATTAAAGCTGTCAGGAATCCATCAGGTTTACAGCTAATTAGGTGAACACTAATGAAGCTAGCAAAACAACTTTGCTTTTTCTTCTTTTCTTTCTTTCTTTTTTTTATGGCTGAGCGGACCTTCCCGTTTGGAGGAGGAGGATGAGATAGAGAGAGAAAGAGACAGAGAATGGGGTAGATGGGTAGGAAGGTAGATGAATAGATATTTCCAAGAATATTTTTTTCCAGCTTGCTGGAAGTCTGAATTTCCTGAAGGATGAATCAACGTGAATGTCTGGGTGTGCTTGTGTGTGCTTTCTCTCCAACACATGTAAAACCCCCCCCACACACACACACACATTATTTGCTCTGTCTGTACAAAACAGTAAATTTTGTGTGTGCTTTTTCTCCAACACATGTAAACCCACACACTCACACATTATCTATCACTACAAAGGAAAAAAATTCCCAACCCTCCAAATGCACCCCACGAGCAGCCGTGAATCTTACAACTTTCAGCTATGAAATCAAATATAGGTGTGGGTGGGTATCTCTGTGTATGTGTCTGTGTACAGACATAGGTTGCAGTATATTAATATTAGTGAACACCATTAACTTCACGCTCATTTGTGCTTCCCAGTAGCAGCTGTACTTTCCCCACCCTAAATAAGCAGAGTTTCCATGTCTTCTCTCCAGCACTCCGTAGGATCATCAACCAAAGGCATTATTTTGATCAAGGAAAAGCAAACCGAATGTAAGAGAAAGAATGAAAGCATTCACTCTGCCAACATCGGCTTGACCATTAAGCTATTGATAAATGTGTCTGTCAGGAGAGAGACAATTAAATCAAATATGAAACAAAGTCATTTTGACGGGAAGTTTTGATAGAGAAGGTCTGTTCTTCTATTTCCTATAAAAGCTACCTATACTTTTTTCTTTCTTTTTTTTAGCAAATGAATTTTGTTCACTAACTCGAGATATTTGGTTTATAGAAATATAAAGACAGATATATGCACTCTGTTAGGACATCTGAACAAGAAAAGAAAGGCTCCAGGCTAGATTTGATCATTGTTTTAAAGTAATTTAGCATGTTGGCAAAACAGGCTTGCGTTTTATTTAGCCTACCCGCTCCCTAAAGAAAAAAGATACTTTTTCCCAATAAGGCACACACAGAACTGACTCATACCCAGTTCTGGATTGAAAAGAAAAGAGAAACTAAACTGTCACAAGCAAATCACACATCCCTCCATACCCCAAAGTACAACACAATAATCACACCATCCCCACTCACTCCAACCTCAAAGCCTATGGACTAGAAACTTTTCACTCCTTTCACAGTTGGTTCAACCTGAAGAATAAGACCTAATTTCATCTTGAAACGGCCCACAGTTTGCAAGATGGCCTTTTCATTGTAGTAAAATGTTGTTTTTTTGAAGTAAAAGTCCATTTCATAAAATGGAATTGCAAATCTGTTTCAAAGCAAAACTCACATTCATCCAGAAAGTATTTTCATGATGAAATATGTATGTGTGTGCATCTCTTTTCACACACTCTACAGGAAAACTTCTAAACTTTCCAGATGTTTAAATGACGCTCAACAAAGGGGGTGGGGAGGTGAGAGGAGAAATCTCTTCCTTTTGGGGGTGGGAGAGAGGCAAAGGAGGCAATAAACAGAAACCTGATCTGGGGAGAAATAAGTTATGATGGTGAAGTCCTGGCCCTATTAGATATACAAATAATTTCTTAAAAATTTGCCACCAGCAAAAAATCCTCCCTAAGTTGCATTCTTGCAGGTCAAGATATTTCCTAGAAGATACTGTAAAATATGGCAAGAACTAAGAGTCCCACCCCCCCCAGACCATCTTCTTGGTAGCCCAACTCCTTGTAAAACCTGAGGCCCACCGAACACACTCTATGTGGCAGAGGTGAACCCCCACCGCCCCGACAAAAGTTATACTGACCCTGCTTCAAAGGCCACACATCTGACGTCATGTGGAGTCACTGTTACCATGGCAAGTGATTTCTGGAGGTTTATGGGGAATGAATGAAAAGCCAACAGAAGATCAACCCTCAATCAACCCATCAAATCCAGGAGGGCAAACAGGCCAATGAATTGATGTCATAGATGCTGTCGTGGCCCACCTGAGTTACAGATGACTGCCAATAAAATGTACTTTGCTTTTGAAAAGAGGAGAAGGAAGGAAGGAAGGAAGGAAGGAAGGAGGGAGGGAGGGAGGGAGAGAGGGAAGGAAGGAAGGAAGGAAGGAGGGAAGGAAGGAAGGAAGGAAGGAAGGAGGGAGGGAGGGAAGGAAGGAAGGAAGGAAGGAAGGAAGGAAGGAAGGAAGGAAGGAAGGAAGGAAGGAAGGAAGGAAGGAAGGAAGGAAGGAAGGAAGGAAGGAAGTCAAACTGCAAAGGAAGGGGGTCTAGAATCATAGCTCTGACACTTTAATCTCAGGTTTGGCCAATATAGCCCTACCCCAAAAAGTGTTAAGTTGTCTGATGGGAGGGGAGACAAAGGAAGAAGAAGGGGGGGAAAAAACAATAAAATTCTGGAAGTATAAAAGGAAATGCAAAAAAAGCCATTACTGCCTGTCATCATCTGACAAAACGCAGGATCTTTTTGCTCTCATTTCCTGTCAATGCCTCACTCTTGGAAAGGAAAGATACGAGGATGGTCCTGTGCTGCTCTCTCCTTCAGCCCACCCTTATCCTTTAAGAAAGAACCAGAACAAAAAAAAAAAAACTTGAACGGAGGAATGCCACACCATCACCTCACTCCACCCCAACCCCCCAAACCTCCACTGGCCGGAGAAGACAAGCCAAATAGCTCCACCATCCTTTTATTGCAGGACTGCGGGGGGGGGGGGGAAGGACCCTGGAAAGAGGGAGAGAAGCACACATGGAGGGGCTAGGGGGACCGTAAAGCGCTCCTGAAGATCTGGAGCCAAAAGGCTTCCCTTTAAAATCCAAAGTCCCGCAAAGAACTCCAAACAGGGGGGGGGGGAGAGTCTTTCCTAGGAGCCCCACTCCTTCTCCTTCCCCTGCTTCTCCCTTCCTCTAAAAAGGGGAAAAAGCCACACCGAAGGGTCGGGCCAGGAAAGAAGAGGAAAAGAAAGCGGAGGGAGAAGGGGGGGGGTGAGAAGGTGCTATCTCCGGCTCCAGACTCCCCTCTTCCCAAAAGGGAGCCGGGGCAGGGGAACGGAGGGGGGGGGCAGGAGAGAAGGGCACCCTCTCCCTCCCCAGCCCAAGCGCCCGGCGAGTCCGCTTCTCGTACCTGCTGCGCGCCGGGGCGCTTGCTGTTTCCTCCTGGGCATCTTGCCTGGCCGCGTCCGGCGGCGGCGCCTGGAGGAGGAGACGGGGGGGCTGGCGGCGTCTCCGGGCTGGCAGGGCTGGCAAGGCGACGGGCTTCAGGGCGCCCCCTCCCCTCCCCGGCCCGCTGGAGCCACTCCAGGCTGGGGCGCCGAGGCTGCTGCTGCTGCTGCTGCTGCGGCTGTTGCTTTTTTGTTGTTGTTGTTGTTGTTGTTGCTCTGCTGCTGCTGCTGCTGCTGCTGCTGCTGCTGCCGCCGCCGCCGCCGCCGCTGGGCATGCACGCTGGGGTGGAAGAGGAGGAGACGGAGGCGGAGGCAAGGCGCGAAAGCAGGGCGCAAGGACTGCCCCGATCGCGGCGGCGGCGGCGGCGGCGAGGAGGCGGCGGGGGCTGCTGCTGCTGCTGCTGCAAGCGGCGGCGGTTGCTGCTGCTGCAACTGCGGGCGGGACGGCCGACTTTGACAGGTCGCCCCGCGGCCAGGAGGAGGCGGAGAAGCCCCCCGACGAGCGGGAGGGCTGGGCAGGCCTCCTCCGGCTCTCGGGAGCCCTCACGGCATCCGCTTGGCGCTGGTCCCCGGGCGCGCTTCTCCTTCTCCTTCGCCCTCGCCCCGGCTGGCGCGCTCCAGAAGCCCCAGGCGTCGTGGCCGCGGCGGAGGCTCCGCTTCCCGGGGGGCCGGCCGGCTGGTCCCCCTTCCCCGTCGGCGGCTCCGGCAACAGGCAGGGCTGGAAGGGAAAGGAGAGAGAGCAGCGCGGCGTGACTCCCGGCTGGGAAGGAAGCGCGAGGAGCCCGCCGCCTCCACCGCCGTTGCTGGCGCTGGTGCTGCTGGTGCCGCCGCGCCTTCCCTCTTTGCAGCTCGCCCGGCAGCCGCCCGGGAGCGCAGGGGGGGAGGCAGAGGGAAGGGGGGGGCGGGCCAGGCGGCAGAGGGGCATCCGGATCCCTCCCCCCCTCCCCAAGTTCAGAGCCGGGAAAAGGAGGAGGGGCCAGGGAGGGAGGGAGGCGGGGCCTCGCTCTTCCGCCAGAAACTCCCCGCGCCAACCTAGCGCCATTCTGGACGCCTCCTCCCTCCCTCCCTCCCCCCCCCCAGGCTCCACGCTCCCCGGGGCTGGGAAGCGNAGGGAGGGAGGGAGAGAGGGAAGGAAGGAAGGAAGGAAGGAAGGAAGGAAGGAAGGAAGGAAGGAAGGAAGGAAGGAAGTCAAACTGCAAAGGAAGGGGGTCTAGAATCATAGCTCTGACACTTTAATCTCAGGTTTGGCCAATATAGCCCTACCCCAAAAAGTGTTAAGTTGTCTGATGGGAGGGGAGACAAAGGAAGAAGAAGGGAAAAAAAAAACAATAAAATTCTGGAAGTATAAAAGGAAATGCAAAAAAAAAAAGCCATTATTGCCTGTCATCATCTGACAAAACGCAGGATCTTTTTGCTCTCATTTCCTGTCAATGCCTCACTCTTGGAAAGGAAAGATACGAGGATGGTCCTGTGCTGCTCTCTCCTTCAGCCCACCCTTATCCTTGAAGAAAGAACCAGAACAAAAAAAAACAAAAAAACTTGAACGGAGGAATGCCACACCATCACCTCACTCCACCCCAACCCCCCAAACCTCCACTGGCCGGAGAAGACAAGCCAAATAGCTCCACCATCCTTTTATTGCAGGACTGCGGGGGGGGGGGGGAAGGACCCTGGAAAGAGGGAGAGAAGCTCACATGGAGGGGCTAGGGGGACCGTAAAGCGCTCCTGAAGATCTGGAGCCAAAAGGCTTCCCTTTAAAATCCAAAGTCCCGCAAAGAACTCCAAACAGGAGGGGAGGGGGTCTTTCCTAGGAGCCCCACTCCTTCTCCTTCCCCTGCTTCTCCCTTCCTCTAAAAAGGGGAAAAAGCCACCTCGAAGGGTCGGGCCAGGAAAGAAGAGGAAAAGAAAGCGGAGGGAGAAGGGGGGGGGGGGTGAGAAGGTTGTTATCGCCGGCTCCAGACTCCCCTCTTCCCAAAAGGGAGCCGGGGCAGGGGAACGGGGGGGGGAGGGGGCAGGAGAGAAGGGCACCCTCTCCCTCCCCAGCCCAAGCGCCCGGCGAGTCCGCTTCTCGTACCTGCTGCGCGCCGGGGCGCTTGCTGTTTCCTCCTGGGCATCTTGCCTGGCCGCGTCCGGCGGCAGCGCCTGGAGGAGGAGACGGGGGGGCTGGCGGCGTCTCCGGGCTGGCAGGGCTGGCAAGGCGACGGGCTTCAGGGCGCCCCCTCCCCTCCCCGGCCCGCTGGAGCCACTCCAGGCTGGGCGGCGAGGCTGCCGGAGCTCTTGCTGCTGCTGCTGCTGCTGCTGCTGCGGCTGTTGCTTTTTTGTTGTTGTTGTTGTTGTTGTTGCTCTGCTGCTGCTGCTGCTGCTGCCGCCGCCGCCGCCGCCGCTGGGCATGCACGCTGGGGTGGAAGAGGAGGAGACGGAGGCGGAGGCAAGGCGCGAAAGCAGGGCGCAAGGACTGCCCCGATCGCGGCGGCGGCGGCGGCGGCGAGGAGGCGGCGGGGGCTGCTGCTGCTGCTGCTGCTGCAAGCGGCGGCGGTTGCTGCTGCTGCAACTGCGGGCGGGACGGCCGACTTTGACAGGTCGCCCCGCGGCCAGGAGGAGGCGGAGAAGCCCCCCGACGAGCGGGAGGGCTGGGCAGGCCTCCTCCGGCTCTCGGGAGCCCTCACGGCATCCGCTTGGCGCTGGTCCCCGGGCGCGCTTCTCCTTCGCCTTCTCCTTCTCCTTCGCCCCGGCGGCGCTCGGCTGGCGCGCTCCAGAAGCCCCAGGCGTCGTGGCCGCGGCGGAGGCTCCGCTTCCCGGGGGGCCGGCCGGCTGGTCCCCCTTCCCCGTCGGCGGCTCCGGCAACAGGCAGGGCTGGAAGGGAAAGGAGAGAGCAGCGCGGCGTGACTCCCGGCTGGGAAGGAAGCGCGAGGAGCCCGCCGCCTCCACCGCCGTTGCTGGCGCTGGTGCTGCTGGTGCCGCCGCGCCTTCCCTCTTTGCAGCTCGCCCGGCAGCCGCCCGGGAGCGCCCGGGGGAGGAGGGGGGGAGGCAGAGGGAAAGGGGGGGCGGGCCAGGCGGCAGAGGGGCATCCGGATCCCTCCCCCCCTCCCCAAGTTCAGAGCCGGGAAAAGGAGGAGGGGCCAGGGAGGGAGGGAGGCGGGGCCTCGCTCTTCCGCCAGAAACTCCCCGCGCCAACCTAGCGCCATTCTGGACGCCTCCTCCCTCCTTTCCTCCCTCCCCCCCCAGGCTCCACGCTCCCCGGGGCTGGGAAGCGAGGAAGTTTTTTTTTTCATGCTTCCACCCCCCCAACACACACACACACACACACACACACACAGCCACACACCGCCTTTCCAGCAAGGGAGGGGGAGAGGCTTCCCCGGAAACCGAGGTCTGCACTTCTGCAGCATCTGAAGGAGGGGTGGGCTCGCCCCGTCCGCGAGAAGCGGGGGGGGGGGGTCTCGCTTAGGGAGCCACTGAATGGCCGAGGAGGACAAGCCCCCCCCCAGCCCCTTCTCTTGCAGGTGAGACCCAAACTTTGCGGCCCACGTTGCGATTGTGGAACCCGGGAGGGAGGGAGGGGAGGGGGGAGAGGAGGGCAGCTAGTAACCCCTCTTGGATCTAAACTCAGTTTGGGACATCTCCGGGTTGTTGTTTTTTTTTTCCTAACCCACGCGAGGAAACGACCGCGCCAGCTCGCTCTCGCTCGGGGGATGAGCCGCCCAAGAAGTTCAAAGGAAAGGGCCGCTTTCCCTTTTTCCCGAAAGCCCGGCTCCCTGGTTCTCTCTTGCAATGGGGGGGGGCGGCGGGGGAGAGGCATAGAAATGTCTCCGGGAAAGCGCCCTTCATCCTCGGCCTCCAGAGATGCTCGGAGCGCCCCTTTTCCACGAGGGGGGTGGGTGGGAAAGACTACTCCCCCAGAATGAAAGAAGCGGCGCTCCCTTCTTCAACAAGGAAAGAGACGTTCCTCCCCCCCACCTCCTCCCCCCCCCCCAAAAAAAGATTTTTAAGTAAAGCTTTTCTCTGCCCAAATCCTGCCGCGGACTTCCACCACCGGTTCGGCTCTTGACAGCCGATCTGTCAAAATCAAACGGGAGCCGGGAAAGAAAGCATCAGCTTGCCAGTGCCACTGGGGGTGGGGGGGTGGAGGGGTGGGGGGGGTTGCTTTGCACGTAGATAGAACCGGCCCAGCTAAAGCGCCACCTGCACCACCCCCACCCCGCGTCTCCCTTCTGCAACTTTTCTCTCTCTCCATTAAAAAAAGGAAACCTTTTGGAAGTCGCTGCGCCCAGGGGAGGGGGAGAGTCCCGCGGACTCCAACTTGGGGG
>NW_015387010.1:247076-295465 GCF_001527695.2 Protobothrops mucrosquamatus | reverse complement strand
CTCTCTCTCTCTCTCTCTCTCTCTCTCGTGAAAGTGGGGAGGGGGGAGAGAACAAAGTGGTCTCGCTTTCAAGGTAAGACTTTTAATGCGCGAGCGAAGGCTCTTTCGGCAGGATTTGGGGCACTCGCGCAAAGAGGCCAGTCCACCTAGTTCTTTTTTAACCTGCCTCTTGAAAAAAATCGAGGTTCCGGGGGGGGGGGCTTTTTTTTTTTTTACCTCGCGTGGAAAGGGGAGGGAAAACACTCCGTCCCAACAGGAAACTTTGATTTCTCCCCCTTTCCATCACCATAGTTCCCTCCCTACCCCCCACCCAAAAAAAAACACAAGGGAACCGGCCGTTGGCATGAATCACCTCCGCCTCCCCTCCAATACATCAAGTTTTTTTTTGAAGTCCTGGGAAATCGCGGCAGAAAACCTGCGAAAGTGAGGTTTTTCTCTTGATTTCCACGCTTCCTCCCCCCGGAGCGCCTCCTGGACGCTCGCTTCGGCGGCCGGATTTCCCCATTTCACCGACTCGGGTATCCCTCTGCTTGGTGCAG
Organism: Protobothrops mucrosquamatus; assembly: GCF_001527695.2. Taxonomy (NCBI): domain Eukaryota; kingdom Metazoa; phylum Chordata; class Lepidosauria; order Squamata; family Viperidae; genus Protobothrops; species Protobothrops mucrosquamatus. Next base: position 294,926 of record NW_015387010.1, on the reverse strand, counting down.
GATCTGACCCCCCCCCCAATAAGATTAGAGCCCTTTTAGCTGTCCCCACCTAGCCACCCCCCCAAAAAAAGTTATTTCTACGGCAGCAGGGCAAACCGGCGGGCGCGTGTGTTTGCAAGCGAAGAAGCCACTTTCCTACACCGGGGAGAAAGTGTTTTTTTCTCTGCCTCCCGCCGCCTCTCGCTCCGCTCTGGCTTGGCCTGCTGCTAGGTCCGCCCCAACATCTGTCCATCTCGCCAGTGGCGCCTCCATCAGCGTCCTCCGGAATGCGCTTTCTCGCAACGCCGGCAGGACGCGGACCGGGGCAATGCGCACCGAAGAATTTACGTCCTAAACAGCTCAGTTGCGAAGGAGGTGGGGGGGCCGGTCGCCAGAATTATTCCTTCTTTTTTTAAAGAATGGGAAACAAAAGTATTTGCTACATGGGAGCGTGGAGACTGGGAGGGAAAAGCGAGGGAGGGGGGGGAGAAAAGAAAGAGACGCGCCTCCCCCCTCCTCCATCAGCTCTGGAAGACTTGGGCAATAATTTCAAATGGGCGCCTTCCTGTCTTTTTTCCATCCTTGGGAAGGAAGGAAGGAAGGAAGGAAGGAAGAACGAAAGAAAGAAAGAAAGAAAGAAAGAAAGAAAGGAAGGAAGGAAGAAAGGAAGGAAGGAAGGAAGGAAGGAAGGAAGGATCGTCTAAAGTTGAAGGAGGAAATTCATTATTTGCAGAACTGGATGCCCTCCGGGTAATCTTCACTCTGTCACAAAGGTGGAGCTTGCAGGGTGTGGGGGGGGGGGGNCCCCCCCCCCCCATCTGCCGGTCCAGCAACCTGCAATTCTTTAGCCTTTAAAGGCAGGCAGGGAGGCACGCAGGCAGGCGAGCGAGCGTTGCAGGTTTGCCAACCCACCTCCCTGTTGAAACCTGGGAATCTAGGCTTAATGTAAAAGCACTGTAATCAGTCCCACTCCCCAGCCAGCCAGTCACCCCCCAACCTTTTCTTTCGGCAAGCTGTAAAGGTTCAAACAGTTCTGGGCTAGGAACGAGAGGAGACGAGGAACGAAATGAAAGGAAGAAAGAGAGCAGTGGAGGACTTTAGAGACAGCTGGGTATTGCTGGAAAGAAGAGATGCTCTCACAGCATCAGAAAGGGATAACGGAGCAGGAGGCAGCAGTCCAGGGGTTGTGGTGGTGGTGGTGGTGGTGGTGGGGAGTGAGACCCCTCCATCCTGCAAAGTTGCTGCAGGCCACAGCAAAATGCCTTTTAGAAGTCTTGAAGAGTTGGTCCGTTTCCAGGTGCTTTAGGAAGCTGTTAGGGTTTTCTTTGTGTTGGATCATTCTGGCTTGGGAAGGGGGAACAGTGACCCTGAACTGGGGCGTTTGGAAAGGAACAGCCAGCATGAGGTCCCCTTTTTAGGATCCCCTATGGAGGACACTCAGCCAGGTTCACATTTTAGCTGCTTAAAATGTGAATAGGCAAGAGAAGAGGGAGCATCCTAAATTGCTTTCCTTATTTTACTCTTTGGCCCAACACCCCTGATTGGAAAGGGCTTGGAAAGTTCGGGTTTATAACATTTTTTTTAAAAAGGGGGAGGGTGCAGACCTGGCAGAGATGAGGACTGGGCAATTCTGTGCCGCCTCTGGAGAATTGTTGTCCATGGGCTTTACTTACTCTGAAGTGAATAAGTTTCCCCAAAATATGACTTAAGTGAGAAAACTTAAGCTACTGGGCCAGCAAGGCCTTTGGAGATCTCAGCGTGTCCTAGTGGAGGAAGGTTTGTGGACCTGGCTTTGTAGGAAAGGGGAAAAAGTATCTATAGAGTAGAATATTCTTTATTGGCCAAGGAATTTGTCTCCAGTGCAGAAGCTCTTAGTGTACATGTAAAACAAAGTAATCATAATCATAACAACAAAGGATAATAATGATACCAGTAGAGAAGGGAGTGGAACAGATGAGAAGGATAAAAGTAATACAGCCATACTACACATACTACACTTAGACATAAAACAGGACTGTGGAAATTAAGTATAAATTAAGTATTTAGAGTGATGGCATGAAGGAAAAATTTGTGTCTAGTTTGGTCACACAATTTATGTCTAGGATGAGACGTATCTCCATCTTTAAGCCACACAATGCAGGTAAAGCAACAAGAGTTACACAAAAAGCATTCTAGCTATGCAGGGCCAAAGGATGGCATCCATCACACCATCCTTGCAGGTCTGCTCTTCATAGACCTGCCAATAGATGGCAAGGTTATGGTTTGCTTTGTTTGCTCAGCCAACAAAACTAGGATGAGCTAACAAGTTGGCCTCTGTCTCAAAGAATAGCCTGGCATGCCAAATGCCAGATGAAAAACAGAAATTCTTTTTAAGCCTTGCATATTTAAGGGTGGAGAGAAGGAATAAGATAGGGGCATTATTTTTCTTTGCAGAATTCAAGGGGAATCCCATTCAACTGCTAACCCTCCTTAACTTTCTGAGCTCAATCAATGTTGGACTGATGCTACTGTGCAATGCACTAATCCATGGTTCTTTAATCTGTGGCTTATCTTGACGTGACAACCCAAGCATGGAGGCTTACAAACCAAGGTCTAGACTCAATGCATTTATGCAAGTCCGGTCAACAATGGCTTTTTCAACAAGCAATGTTTTTATGCTTGTTGGTATCTTCCACATATCCCCTGAAGGTTCTTTCTTTGGTGATGAAGCAACATCTAGTCTGCTTCTTTAAAGAAGACACATAATTTGAGAGAGAAGTCTGCTTATAGAACATAGAGGAGGTTCCCTAGTCATACATTTCTGGCTAAAAACCCTTTTAACAGGCTATATCTTGGAGTGCCTATCAGCTTCCCCAGCAGTTTTTAATGTAGAAAATGAAAGATACCAAGAGATAAATCATTGTATAAATCCCTGATGTTCATCTTAAAGGGAGCTATGCTTTGCTTGTGGTAAAAGATGTTTTCCTCCCCCTGGTCAAATAGGTTTTTCAGGTTTTATGAAACACTCTACAAAGCCTGCTTGNTCTCTCTCTCTCTCTCTCTCTCTCTCTCTCTCTCTCTCTCTCTCTCTCTCTCCTCTTACAAGTGAGCTCCAAGATGGATCAATTTGAACCCAGCCCAGCAATATGTTCTCTACGACACAGCACTACACTCAATGGCTGTTTTGGAAAAAAAAAAAAAGATGGTCCTGATAGAATGGTAGATAAAACAGATGAATCTAGAAAAGCTTTAATTGAATAAATCTATGCTTGTTATTAACAATTTTAGCCACTGGGTGAAATAATGGTTGAATTAGATGAATTAGCAAAGCCATCTTCTAAGAAGACGTTAGAGCAGATACTAGATTGACATTTATCACAGTGGGCAATAATGTGGTTTGCTTGGTCTTAGTGCTAAGCCTTTCCCCAATCTCTATGGTTTCAATTACAAATCATGGTTCAACCACAGTTACTAGGATGCATGATCTCACACGCAAAAGCCCGAGGTTAAATCTCTCATTAAGATGCCTCAGCCACTTCTTTAACGCCTGACATGCCTTTCCTTTTGTTATTTACCAATGATCCTTTCCAGGCTAAGATACACTTCCAGAATAATGACAGAATTGTTTTTCCAGTCCTTTGCAACTGACATTCATCTCAGCTCATGGAAGGACAGGTTGAGGGATGGGAGCAGACACCTCGAGAACTTCAGGGATAGCATTTCTCTACATATTTTGTTTGTGCTCATTAGGGCGATAAAATCAGGACAGACGGATTCATTTTCCTTGTTAGTTGTGACTACCATTGGTGTCATCCAGGTCAAACGCAATGTGGAAACTAAGAAAATCTGACACTATCATTGATTTGCTCGCCTTGTACTCATGTCACCCTCATACACTAGAGACAAAGAAATGTGGCTTAAAATTGCAATTAACCAGCTTTGGGGCAGGTGCCTCTTGTTGGCTATTTATTCTGTTCAAACTTCATGTCGTTGGAAAGCTAGACTCATTCATAACATTCATTCATCTCTTTTCTTATTCTCGTTTTTTTTTTTTTATTTCACATTGCAAATACAAATTGCCCGTGGCTTGTCCACGTTCGCTTCCTCGGTTAAAGCGTCTTACCGTTTGTTTTTTTTCCAGAAAGGTTTTTATTTTTTTTAAATGGTCTTCCAAGGAATGGAATTTGCCTTCTGGCCCCACCCACCCACCCAATTATGAAAAGCACTCCTTTCCTTTCAAATGTTCCTTAACATTTAATGGTTCGTAACCTAATGAACAGAAAAGGTCATTTGGTTCAGAAGAGATGCATTTGGTTCTGCAATTTTTCTGATGGCTGCAGAATTTCAGCCTCCTTCTGGACTTAAAAAGATAATGATCTTACATCGGCTCCCAACCAAGCTCAGTTTCAGATGCTATGGTTTAAGTTTATTTCTCCGTGAGTAGTACATTTATTTATTTATTTATTGGTTGTCCCAATTTTGGTGTGTATGGAAATGGCCCCTCCATCGTCATCACTCCCCAGAATTTCACAACTTAACAATTCAAAACCCATCTTGTACATTTGAGGGGCAACCTGAAACCCCAGCGCTGAAGATGCTGTTACAAGATTTGCTTTGGCAATTTGGGAACCCACTCTGAGTAAAGTGACCACAAATAGCCAATGGGCTTTTTGATGCTTTGAGGCAACAATCATGCACACACCATAGTGAAATATATAAAAACATTTTTAAAAGGTTTTCCCAATTTGTCTCCCATTATAAAACCAGGAAGGGGGGGGATGTAGAAAATTCTGGCTGTGAGTGACACAGCTCAACCCATTTCGCATCACTGCCTTTCTGCTGGGGTTCCCAACTCTGCAGAAACATAAAGTGCAGCTGGTAACCAGCATATAGGGTTGCCAGATCATGCACGCATACAGTAATGTTGTAGGCAATCTCTATAGCAGGGGTCTTCAAACTTGGCCCTTTTATGACTTGTGGATTTCAGCTCCCAGAATTTCTCAGCCAGCATGCCTGGCTGAGGAATTCTGGGAGTTGAAGTCCACAAATCATAAAAGGGCCAAGTTTGAAGAGCCCTGGTGTATAGAGAAGAACTGGCCCAGCTTCTTTGAAGAAATTCTGAAACATGGAAAGGCCAACAGCAGGTTCCCTTCATTTATTATACCTGCCCTGGTTAGAGGGTTTCTCCTTTTCCTGGACCAATGTAGAGAAATACCCTACCACATAGTAGTAACTGTGAGAGGGACCTTGGAGTCCTAGTGGACAATCACCTAAATATGAGCCAGCAGTGTGCTGCAGCTGCCAAAAAGGCCAATACAGTGCTAGGCTGCCTTAACAGAGGGATAGAATCAAGATCACGTGAAGTATTAATACCACTTTACAATGCCTTAGTAAGGCCACACTTGGAATACTGCATCCAGTTTTGGTCACCACGATGTAAAAAAGATGTTGAGACTCTAGAAAGAGTACAGAGAAGAGCAACAAAGATGATGAGGGGACTGGAGGCTAAAACATATGAGGAACGGCTGCTGGAATTGGGTATATTTAGTTTAATGAAGAGAAGGACGAGGGGGGACATGATAGGAGTGTTCCAATATCTCAGGGACCTGCCGCAAAGAAGAGGGAGTCAAGCTATTCTCCAAGGCGCCTGAAGGCAGGACAAGAAACAACAGATGGAAGAAGAGAGAAGGAGAGAAGCAACCTAGAACTAAGGAGGAATTTCCTGACAGTGAGAACAATTAACCAGTGGAACAACCTGCCTCCAGAAGCGGTGAATGCTCCAACACTGGAAGTTTTTAAGAAGAGACTGGACAGCCATTTGTCCAAAATAGTATAGGGTTTCCTGCCTGAGCAGGGGGTTGAACAAGATGACCTCCAAGGTCCCTTCCAACTTTTTTTATCATTATTATCATTATCATTATTATTAGTATTAGTATTAAGTTAGGGCTTTCTCCTGGAGATAAACTCTGAAACATTTTCTTAAAAAGGAAATGAACACAATTTTTCTATTGTTCTCTTATGTACCAGTTGCAGGCATACCACTAATGTCACTTCCTAAAATCTGGACATTATACTTGTCAATGCAGCCCAAGATGGAAGCAGCAAGAAAGTGTTCTTTGGACAATGGATGTGAGCATATGTTTATGAGAACATGCATGTACAAATCATTAACCAATAATGGCCAAGATAATGCTAATAAAGATAAAACAGCATAGCATATACTTAGGGGATGCAAGTCTTGCAGGAATAAACAATAACGCGTATATTATTTCTTGTAATGCTAAAAAACAGACTTCAGTGGAACAGATTTTGACCTCACATATACTATTCTGCATTTTGCACTAAGTGCACTTGATGGTATTGAAAAAAAAAATTTTTTTTAAGTTGCTGTGATAGCAGAGATCAGAAAAAGAGACTTAAATTGATACAATTAATCCCCTGGAAATAAAGCGAGAGTGTCTTTTCTTACTCAGAGTTCAAGCATCCAGAGAGTATGCTTAATTAAAATTTGGCTATAGATGTTTAAAAGTCAACAGAAAAACAAGAAAAAAAGCATCATATATATTGCAGGAGATCTAGGAAAAAGGCCTCTCAAGTAGGTGTGTATTAAAGGGACAGAAATCTGTAACAAAAACATTCGTGCACCCAATGAGACAGGACAATGCTAAAATTTCAAAGCGTGCACAGCGGTACAATAGTCATTGTATCATTGCTCTCCATGAAGTCCCTTCTTGAGAAAAAGTGTGGGCACCTTTTATAATCTAAACATCAAATTAGGCAGGTTCTAATGCTCCATTTTCAAACTAACAACGGGCCACGGCCATCCGTGAAATATCCTGATTTTTGCCAATCCACTGAAACCAAAGTCACAAAATAGAAAAACTGTGTATTCTTTTTCCATATTTACTTACTTACTTACTTACTTACTTACTTTCTTACTTACTTACTTACTTACTTACTTACTTACTTACTTACTTATTTTATATCTATATCCATCCATCAATCTATCTATCGATCCTCCATCCAAAAATATATATGGGACAAACTTCCACAAAAGTTGAAAAGGTACTTTAAAATCTAAAAACAATCAATAAATGATAGCCTGCCCCCCCCAAAAAAAAATTGTAGCAAAAGATGGGTCAGGGCAGGTATTGTCCATTCCTTTTTCACACTGATATCCCACTGCAGGAGTGACCCCCCACCATCCAGCTTCAAATCACTGGGGAGAGGGTAATTTAAGCTGTACTTGATGTAACCTATACATCACTGTCTTCTGGTCTAGCTTTAAAATTAAACTCTGATGTACAAAGTTAAACAAAAATGAGATAAAAATTGGCAGGGGTTGAAGAGGGTCAAAGTAGTCAAAACACAAGGTAGACTATTGCTTCTTTTGATTTATGTTATTCCACACCGCTAGGAAAAAAAATAGAATTATAAGTCGCACTGAGACTTTTTTTCATGGAAAATAATGCATTCCTAATTGGCTTTCTATAGACTACCGTCGCTCTGAAGTGGAAGATGAAGAAATAAAATTGTAGAGAAGTAGCCATGGTAAGTTTGGAAAAGAGGAGGCGGAGAGTGGGGGAAAAAAAAAAAGCATTTCGAACTGGAAGCTGAGAAACTGAGTGAGAGAAAGACCAGCTAAAAATAGCCAGATGCATTAAGATTTATTTAAACTCTATTTTTATTCTCCATAAACATTTATATCTAGCTATTGGCTTGGAAAACATTAGCACACCAACAGACAGTTGTGCATTGGAGAGGCACATTGTCTACACCAGAAGTTCTACTTTGCTGCCCTATTTTTGGCCAGTAATTGGGTCAAATCATAGTTGGGTTGAGCATGATTTCAAGAGGTCAAATCCATGCCCGATTCTTGGCAGTGTAGCCATTGCCACCTTCCAGTATGTTTCTGCAATTTTTCAGTTTAGCCAACATTTCCCAGATGATCCTCCAACTTACAGGAAGGGCTCTTCTACTTTTCTGGATCAGCTAAGATTACCTAGGGGCTGCTTAAAATTCCAGGTAATGATCAGTTTTGCACTTTGCTAATAACAATTGTCTTTATTTGACTATCTGATCATTCCAATATTTGATATCTTTCACAGTGATATCACAGCACTAGGACTGGGATTCTTGATCAGTTATTTAATGTTTCCTTTCCATGGCCTTCCTAATTATTAGACATGTGTTCTTTTCAAATACGAGAAGTAAATCTCTGTCCATATAAGAGAAATTATAGGACTGCTCTCTAACATCCAGGAATCACCCAGACATCTGTTTCAAAACACAAATTCAGTGAGTTATAGTGGTTAAGTTACTGACCAGGATTTGTGGTTTATTTGCAATAGCAGTAGTGCTTAGACTTATATACCACCTCATAGTGCTTTACAGCCCTCTCTAAACCTATTGCCCCTAACAATTTGGGTCATCATTTTACTGACCTCGGAAGCTATTGAAGGCTGAGTCAACCTTGAGCTAGCCTGGATCAAACTCTGTCAGTTGGCAGAATTAGCCTGCAATACTGAATTTTAACCACTGTGCTACCATGGCTCATAACTTATTGGACCAAGATTGGGAGACTCAAATCCATCCCCAATCATGGAAGTTTATTTGTTGACTTTACTTTAGTCAACTGTCTTTAAGAAGAGACTGGACAGTCACTTGTCTGAAATGGTATAGGGCAGGGGTAGGCAACCTTGGCTCTTTCATGACTCATGGACTTCAACTCCCAAAATTCCTGAGCCAGCTATGCTGGCTCAGGAATTCTGGGAGTTGAAGTCCACGAGTCATAAAAGAGCCAAGGTTGCCTACCCCTGGTATAGGGTCTCCTGCTTGAGCAGGGGGTTGGGCTTAAAGACCTCCAAGATTCCTTCCATTTCTATTCTGAATTTGAATTTGAATTATTTGAATTTGAATTTATGCCTATAAACAGGACAAGATTCTAGAGGTTGGACTAGAAGACCTCCAAGATCCCTTCCAGTTCATTTCTGATTGAAATTGTAATATGATGGGTAAACAAAGAGAGATTCTATGAATCTACTTGAGCATCCAGAAGAAAACCCAGATGTTAAATATAGAAAAAAAGTATAACAATAAATTAAAAATGAACTCAACATATAGGTGTTGGCATTGTGACTTGTTTAAAACTCATCAGTGAAGAGGCATACTGTGGCATTTCAACCGGGCCATTGACTTTAATGGCTAAATGAGCTTTGGAATCTGAATTTCTCTCAAGCAAATCTGTCATTCCACTCCATGTTCATGAAAGTGGCACCTTCAGACTTCAAACTCTCCTTTCAAATAGTGTACCAAGGTGCAGAGAAAACACTTTGTACATGACTCTAAGAACTTTTGCTTAGCTCACACGCTTGAGGGTGCAAAACTCTGGTTCAAGATCCATCATAACTCATTCAGTCAGGGCAGATAAACATACACATAATTACAACTGTACATTATCTATAATTAACAGAAACTTGCTAAATGACCGAGGAAAGAAGCAAGGGTTCAGTTGCACAATAACTATGCTTTAAAGAGGAATGCTCTAGTTTCAATGGCTTTGCTTTCATTATACTGTGACGCATTATAAGCCAAGGCCATTTCCTCAAGAAATCGTCCAACAGTGGTTTGCTTAAGCAAGATGACTCTACGTAATGATCAACAGCTGCCTTTGTGTGTGGTTTTTTTTTTTTTCAGTCTAGGGATTCATGTCTTTTGCCCAGAAATGATCAATGGAATAAATGTTTGCTTAGATATATTGCAGAGGAACAATCCAGGGGAAAAAAGAGAACAAAGGTTCATGGGGACAGTAGTTTTTGTGTGTGTGTTCCATTCCAGTTTAGTGGAAATACATTTTTTTGGGTTGTCTGATAGTTTGATAATTATACTAGGCTAATCATGGATAACAAAAGGGAAGGAAGAAGAAACAACAGCAGTGGTGTGCAAGAGGGAAGACAGAAAGCTGAAGGGAGTTTCTCACAACCCTCTCCACCTCAATGTGCGTGAGGTCTAGACCAATGTTTTCAAACTTGGCAGCAACTCTACAAGATGTAGCCTTCAACTCCCAGAGTTCTCCAGCCAGCATGCCAGTTGAGGAATTCTGGAAGTTGAAGTCGCCAGGTCTTAAAGTTGCCAAGGTTGAAAAATGCTGGTCTAGAGGCAACACATTTTGTACTCCTTGATCTAAAGCATCACTATTGGTGAGGACCAAGGTAGTACTACATTCCACCAGTGTTTCTATGCAGAGCATTTAATTGGTATGACTATTCCATGTACTGAAGCAAGCAAAGAACATGACACGCAAAGGCCGCTTGCTGTGGAAGGAATGCAACCTTCAATACGGTGTTTGGTGTATTGGTGTTTTTTCATTCCCAATGAGTTACTTCCAGTTTCCCAGGATCAATTAAGCCTGTGGTTTGTTCTTGTGGCTTTAGAGCATTGAGAGGGTGAAAAGGAAGAGTAGGGGGAGGGAGAGAAACTGAGAAGATCAACATGCCCTTACAGCTTGGATTTTTGATACGTATACCAATGAACAAAAACACAGGAGAAATGAGGCAGGTGAAAAGGTCTAATTATACTCCGTGTGCCGTGTGTGAGAAGTAAACTTTCAGTAGCTTCCCATGTGGATGCAAAGGTGTTATCTGTCCACATCAAATGAGAGGGAAGCACAAGGACAAAGCATCTGGAGGATATGGCTGGATGGGAAACTGATGAACAGAGATAGACGCTGACTTCAGAACGACATATAACGTATCTACATCAAATTGGCCCTTGGGGGTCATTTAACAGAATTGACTGGCAGGAGAAGTCAATGAGACAAAAAGAAGGACTTGAACACCGCCTGCAATTCACGTAGAGAGTTCAGAACATATAATAGCCACAAATTTAGTTGGTTGCAAAAGGAAACGGGAACAATTTCTAGAAAAAAAAACAGCAGGTTTACCGATCGTACTAAACCCCTCTTTGTTTAGCCATGTTTTATTAAATTTATATACCACACACAAACCTGGTAGATGGTTAATGTAACTTGATAAGCCTAACCTGAACAAATCATATTATAGCTTAACATGAAGCTAGCTGATAAAATGTCATAGGGGGCAACTGACCATATTGAGGATATGCAGGTAATGCAAGATAATGATTGCTCACTTGTTATCTGTAATGAATTCTCAGAGGAAACTGCTGGCCACCATACTTCTTTCATATATCTCATTACATTTGTAGGTGAGAGTCACCACTGCAGTAAGAAATCTCTCTCTCTCTCTCTCTCTCTCTCTCTCTCTCTCACACACACACACACACACACACACACACACACACACACACACACACAGAGAGAGAGAGAGAGAGAGAGAGAGAGAGAGAGAGACTCTCCTCTGGTGTCCAGAAACATTCAATCCAGGTTCTGCTCAAGATCTTATTATACCATCCCAGTCAAATGGTGGTCCAGATTTTAAGCTGTGGCAGATATAAAGTTACAAAAGGATAATAGGACAGATTTTGGACCTGAAGGCAAAGAAGATTTTCCATTTTTAAATCCTTTAATTTTTTTTTTTACTATAAAGACACACTTGAACCTTGACCCCTTTCTTGTGACTGCATGCAAGTATCCACTACTTTCTTCTGGAGAGTATTTCCCAACCATGGCAACTTCCAGATGTGTGTGCATGTGATAAAGAAGAATATTGAGAAATGTTTGCCTTTTATACAATGGGATAGCAATAGCACTTAGACTTATATACAGTACTGCTTCATAGCCCTCTCTAAGCAGTTACAGCATCTTGCCCCCAACAGTCTGGGTCCTCATTTTACCAACCTTGGAAGGATGCCAGGCTGAGTCAACCATGACCTAGTGAGATGGGATCATGTTGTTTTAATAGCTTTACCAATGATATGAGGGAAGGAGCTACACGAACTTCCAAAGTGAGAATAATGGAGATTCTAAGTAGGACTTCTTGAAATGTTCTTACTGGATCATTATGAACATAACTATGGATGCATGCATTCAGTGGTGGGATTCAGCCGGTTCACACCACTTCAGCAGAACCGGTAGCTAATTTTTTGTTGCCCAGGCCCAGAATGGGCTTCTGGAAGCAGCGTCAACACATAGAACCAGTTGTTCACATATTTGAATCCCACCACTACATACATTGCATGTAAATACATTAATAACTGATAATAAATTTCCCCAAGACTGTTGACATGGATAGATGGTGGCAGAGAGACTTGCACGTTTTCATCCAGGTTCCATCTATAAACTTGACTACTTTCTTATATATCCACAAATTGCTACCATTTTAGTCATCTCTGTATGCCAGTTGGATTGAGACTAGACCATCAACCATTAAAGGAGGGATTCTTAATCATGGGTCCCCCTGGATGGGGTAGTGTCCATGGATAACTTTCATGACCTTGGGTGGGACAAATTTTACAATTTTATTTTCACTAAACCAATTTACAGTAGTGGCTTATAAAGCAGCACACATACATCTCTGCTTTTTTTGTAGTATTCCAATAACTGTATTTGAGCACCGTTGTCCCCTATTGTAATACAGTCTATAGCTCTGCATTTTATTTTATGCAATTAAATCCATTTTTATGAGAAGGTTCCCTAGGTTTCACCAGACTCTCAAAGGGATCCATGGCACAAAAAGCTTAAGAACCCCCGTTTTAAAGGTAGCCTGTTTCACATAATGATCAGTGTTGGAAAAAAGACTATAGATGCTGGGTTTAACAGCAGGTGAATAGAAGTTATCTGAATATTAAATAAAATCCAACTGGTTTCCTGGGTACCCCTCCTGCTGAACACATACACAAAGAAATGCTTTCAAAGTAATTAGTACAAAAGATTATAGATACTGTATAGCGGTGCCATAAGAAGTAAAGTTTGATGGGTTCAAAGAGATTTACACGCACATATGCTTAGGACTGCAGTCCATCTTTTCCAGCCTTACAAATATACTTGCAACTGCATTCAGATTCCTCACCGATGCTGTTATTCAATTGGTTAATCAAAACAATCTGGAGTTTTAATTCACAATCAGAATAACAGAGTAACTGAGTTGGAAGGGACCTTGGAGGTCTTCTAGTCTAACCCCCTGCTCAAGCAGGAAATCCTGTACTATTTCAGACAAATGACTGTCCAGTCTCTTCTTAAAATCTTCCATTTGATGAGCACCCACAACCTCCAGAGGCAAACCTTTCCACTGATTAATTGTTCTAACTGTCAGGAAATTTCTCCTTAGTTCTAGGTTGGTTCTCTCCTTGATTAGTTTCCATCCATTGCTTCTTGTCCTGTTTCACCTATAGGATGTTCACCTATGCTCCTCTTTTGTGGCAGCCCCTTAGATATTGGAACACCGCTATCATGTCACCCCTAGTCCTTCTTTTCATTAAACTAGACATGCCCAATTTCTGTAATCAGTCTTTCATGTATACCTATCTTTTTTAAGGATTGTGATGGGAAGTGTAGCAAAATTAGATTGTTTAACAATAAACCAGTTTAATTGGACCTTCGCATGTGGATCTGCTCTTTCGTGCCTGACAATGTGTGAGCATCAGCTTCTCCAATTCCCACTGGATAGAATGTCTCCCTTCTTTGAAGAGCTCATGCAATTCTGGAAAGGTCTATTAGAATTGAAGGATGCTACAAATCTTCGAAAAGGAGTTCATTTTACTAGAATTGCCCATTTTATAGTCATTTCTCAGAGAACAACCTCCTCAAGTGCTTTTCTCCAATGGCAAGGGATGTTTGTGTTCCCACTCAGCACCACCATGAACCCTGCCAGCTATTGTTAATAGAGTGAGATGGTTCTCATCTTCATCACCATGAGGAACCTTCTGAAGAAAAGTAAGGCCAATGAGAAGTAAATAAATCTGCTCTCCTCTCCAAGTTAAACCATCTCCATTAAACCTATCCTTTTTCAAACGACTTTAGTCTATCTATCTACAGTATCTGTCTGTCTGTCTGTCTGTCTATCATTATCTGTCTGTCTGTCTGTCTGTCTGTCTGTCTGTCTGTCTGTCTGTCTGTCTATCTATGATTATCTATCTACCTGTCTTTCTGCCTGCCTGCCTGCCTGCCTGCCTGCCTATCTGTCTGTCTGTCTGTCTGTCTGTCTGTCTACCTACCTACCTACCTACCTACCTACCTACCTACCTACCTACCTACCTACCTACCTATCTATCTATCTATCTATCTATCTATCTATCTAAAATTTATTGGCCACCCATATTACCTCAGGGTAACTCTGGGTGGCATACAATCATAATATCTGTGCTTTTCTGAAACGGTTGGCTATTTTCTGATTGATTTTTTTTAGACAGTGTCATCGTTTAAATAATAGGCTTAAGTTGGAAGAAATTGAAATGATAGCTAAGATTGTCTTCAGCTTTTGCACAACCAGCCCACCTTCACTTTCTGATCCATAAATGAACTGTATTAATTCAACATTAAGAATCACACTGTCTAAGTCTAGATTATAGCCAGAGGCCTTGAACATTTGGGGTCTTCTATCAGTAATCTTAAATGGGTCCCTTCTTAATAGAGTTGATGTAATGGAATATTCATTTAAGAAATGGATGGAATGGATATAAACAGGAATTAGACATCTCAAAGTTCCATATGACTTTAAGTATTATTTTACTTTTAATTAAAAAATAAATAGATAGATTGTTTTGTTTTTGAATTTAACATGTATATGTGTGTGTCTGTGTGCGTATGTGCGTGTGTGCGTGTGGTTTAAGAGATCATGAGTACAAGCCTATAAATGTATGCTCAGAAACAAATCCCACTGAGCACAGCATGATTTACTTCTGAATAAATATGCTTAGGTTTTTTTGATTTATAAAGATGCTGCCGAATTTTCCTAAAGCAAAATTTTATCTGGATGAAGTCATGTTCAACTGCTGCAGATATGTTGAGGGAACAGACTGCATCTGTATAACATCTGCCCTTTTTCTCAGAAGAAGAAGAGAGTCACCTACTATTGCTAAGTTTCAAATTAAAATATATCTACCTTCAACTTTTTAACATCTGGTTTTTAACGTTTGAGAAGGAAAGGTGGCTAAAATATTAGTTCTTAAATAATTAACTGCAGGAAGAGTTTGTCTGTGTATATCTGTGTGTGAAATATCCCAAAATATAATTTAAAAACAAGAAAATAATGAGGTGTCTGGATGTTAATTGTGTAAATTAGTTTATGCATGCATATTTGTACTGAGCATTCACTCTATTTTTTTGACATTCAAAGCAACTCAACGCACTTTTTTCTTACTTGTTTTTTAATCTAGAAAACTAATGAAAATAAGTCCTTGACAAAAAAGATGGTCTGCACTGGAAAATAAATGTTTGCTATAGAATTCTTTCTATGTTCTCCTACTGCATTAATAATATTTTCCTTTTCAAGGTTTTCTTACACTTTCAAAGAAATTAATATTCCTGAAAAGAATAAACATACACAAATTTAAAATGGATGGCTATTGCACTCCTCTCCTCCTCCTTTTTCCCACCACAAAGAAACATGGTAGATAATTCCACATAGTGTGTCTGTCGTGTCTCTTTGTGTATGTGCTTCTGATGTTTCGGAGACCAGAGCTGATCAATTTCAGCATCTTTGACCATAAACGGTCCCCAGAAACCTTGAGAACAATTCTCAGAGACCTTCAAGAACTATTGATAAATTATCACGTTTGAGGTACAGGTGGTTCTCAACTTACAACCATTCATTTAATGACAGTTCGAAGTTAAAACGGCACTGAAAAAAGTGACCTATGACCATTTTCACACTTAGGACCATTGCAGCATCCCCATGGTCACATGATCAAAAGTCGGGCACTTGGCAATTGGCCAAGTATTTAGAAGGTTGAAGTGTCCCAGGTTCGTGTGAGGTCCTCTTTTGCGAACTTCTGACAAGCAAAGTCAATGGGGAAGCCAGATTCACTTAACACAACGGTGTTACTCACTTAACAACTAAGTGTTTCACTTAATAACTGTGGCAAGAAAGGTTGTAAAATGGAGGAACATTCACTTAACAACTGTCTTGCTTAGCAATGGAAATTTTGGGCTCAACTGTGCTTATAAATCGAGGACTACAGTACCAGTAGAAGAGAATTATTTAATGCATGACCAGAAAGCATCTTTTAAAAGATGTCAGTTATAAAGATGTCAGTTATAATTTTATTTTATGTATTTATTTGATTTATATCCTGCCACTTATATAATGCTCCCCCCTCTTATTTTTCCCATAACAGCACTTCTGTGAGCTGGGCTGGACTGACAGAGAATGACTGGCCTAAATCACCAAGCACAAGAACAAGAACAAGAACTCATAGTCTCCTGTTTCTAGTCCAGCACCTTAACTACTCTACCAAACCGGCTCTTGTGCATGTAAATGAAATAAAATTAAATTTTATTTTTGTCTTGCCTCTGTCTGTGGGTTTTGGCACGCCACTCGCAGATTGTATGCATCCCACAATCTGGAAAAGATTATGCTCTCCCAAATATTAATTATCAGCTGTACATGTCTTCCAAATTGCCTTTATATATTTGCAGTCCTCAAAATGCTTCATTGAATAAGTGGGTGCGTTTCCTGATACTGGCAAAATATTTTAATGTTTTAATCCACAGGCTAGGCTTAAAATGTTGCCCTAACTCTACCTTCATAATAACTGCTGTGAGATAAATTGTTCAAATCCTGGAAAATCCAGTTCCTAAACTGTTCTACAGTTTTGATTACTCCCTTCTCTGATGTCTAGATCAGTGATTCTCAACCTGTGGTCCGCACACCCCTTGGAAGGTCACAATATTGTCACAGGAGGTCTCCAAAGGCTTGAAGAAATGTTATGATTTAAATCTTGAATTAAGTCTTGGGGGTCTGTGGCCACAAGAGGTATTTAAAGGGGGTCTGTGGTGAAGGAAAGGTTGAGAACCACTGGTCTAGTTCGAAGGAGAACTTTTCTAATGGAGAGTTAATTCTTGGGCCTTCAAATAGTTGTTATTTGCCATGCCTTATGTTTGGTCCTTAAATTCATTTTATTTGTACCCCAAGTTCATAATTTTTAAAAGTTTATATGGACTTCTAAATGCTGAGGGGGGAAAAGCATTTGGAGGTAGATAAACATTATTCACGTTGGTTTGAAAAACAGAATTTTGCAGTGGTATCTTTTAATTACATTAATTTGAGCCTCGATATATCCCACTGAGATAAGTATCGTCAAACAGCTGAAGTTTGAAAAGTTGATTTTAAAAAAACCCCAGTTGATTAACTAGATGAACTAGCCAATTAGCACATCAATTAATTAACCAATTAAAATTATTACAGCCGTCTCAGCAATAATATGATGAGAGGATTTAATTAAAAGAACAAGCTCCCTTGACTGAATACACAGATAAATTGTTTATTTTGGAGAAAGGAGAGGATTATCCCTAGTGTGTTGTTTGAATCAGAGACTGTACACAGATGATACAAACAGTCTCTTCAACAAGTGAACAATATTAACTATGCAACTTTTTTAAAACGCAGATTCGATATCTACACTTTAATTTACATCTTGATTATTTTCTTCCACAGCTCTGGAAATTAGCAAGAAATGCCAATGTAGGCTTTTGGTTTGGCTGTCAATTACTATTGGAAGTTTTCCATTTTGGTAGCATTTCTAGACAATATAAATCCCTAGAGAATGCTGGTGGCATTGTTTTGTTTTTTTTAATGCTGCTGCTAAGTCATACAGTGTTTCTCTTATTCGCATTCATAAAATTGATTGTTGTTTTTGTTTTTCTTTGGGAAATAAACTCAAGGTTCAAAGAAGCAGATCCTAAAGAGATGCGTGCCCATTCACTCACTTATCCAGAAGATGAAGCCATGTTCTGAAGACTTCTGATCAAACAATAATCTCCCTCTAGTTTGTGGGGGTGAAGATGTTCAGACAGGCTGAGTTTTATTAACCAAAATAGGGTCACAAGCTAAGTACATCCTCCAGGGTCAGCGAACAAATACAAAGAAGATTTGTGAAAGAAAAGATTGTGGCCAGGAGGGTTATGTCCCACTGGGGGAAGGGGGGTGTAATCTAGCAGAAACATATTAAAGCGTGTAAATTAACCATTGTGGAATGTCATATTATATCTAGTTTTGACTGTTTATTGGGGGGGTTGTTATTTTGCAAATGATAGAACAATTATGTTGGAGATCATTAACTGTCAGTGCATCATAGTGATACACAGAGATAGTAACACAACAGTTTGAATTACCATAAACTCCTATTCTTGCTGAATGTTGCTTTCTCTTATCCAGAGAAAGCAAAGTGTTATAACCTTTGGTTTCTGAAGAATTCTGATCAAAGAAGAAAAGCAATGGATCAGAATAGTATCTAATTCTGTTTCAAAGCCTAATGCTTTGAAACAGAGCTTTCTTATTTTGCTAATGATACATAACCCCTCTATTCCTCCCACAAGTACACAAAGACACATAACGGCACCAAGTTTTAAAAGAATAACAGAGTTAGAAGAGACCTCGGAGGTCTTCTAGTCCAACCCCGTTCACAAGCAGGAGATACCTATACCATTTCAGACAAGTGGATGTCCAGTCTGTTCTTAAAAGTCTTTAACTCTTTAAGTTTAAAGAATTTCAAAAATTCTTTTAAGTCTCTCTCCTGGCAAAGGAAAATCATAAAATGTATGTGGTAGAATGTTTTTTTCTGATCCAAAATAAACTTTTATTATAGACTGATTCCAGGATGTGATGTAAACGATTTAGATATTAGCATCCTTCTAAAGTGAACAGTGGTTCATTTGAAAAAGATCAGCTTGGCTGGTCCAAGGATAAACCTCTAGAAGATGACCATTAAGGTCCCTTCCAGCCTTTCTCTGCAAGCATGGACTTGTGGACTTCAATACCCAGAATTCCTGAACCAGCCATGCTGACTCAGGAATTCTGGGAGTTGAAGTCCACAAGTCATAAAAGAGCCAAGGTTGCCTACCCCTGATCTAGTCCAAGAGCAGCTTCAAGAAAATATTTAGAACATAGTGGGAGGGTCCAAAGATCTTGAAACTGCCGACTAGTGTTTGACCATATCCACAAATTACCTAGTACTCCATGCCCCATCATTGCAAATCAGGCACTGATTTATTGATGTATATGTTTAGAAATGTTAAGCTTGGTTATCTAGAAAGTGAGACTCTACAGTACAAATCTGAGAAAGCAAGGAATGTGAATATACAGGAAGCTTGTACACCTTCAGAGTCGGTTTATATTTGTAAGCCAAGACGCATCAGGTACCGGTATGATACTGAGACCTCCTCACCATTTCTGTCTGAAATGGTATATCTGTCTGAAATGGTATAGGGTTTCCTGCCTGAGCAGGGGGTTGGACTAAATGACCTCCAAGGTCCCTTCCACCTTTATTATTATTTATTATTATTTCAAGCCCCCGCATCCCATTTATCTATATGCTTCCGCCACATCAAATATATCTTCAGGAAAGGAGGCCAAATACAAGACCAAATACAAAATTCACTTTTATATTAAGGAGCACTTTGTGAAGTATGAGAATCAGTGTTCCTTCACTTAGACAAGATGACTGGACGTGGCATCAAATCTCTCAGTTGGGTGAAAAACCTATTCATAGAATGTAACTCTCAGAAGTTCTTTGCATCCTAGAAACTATTAATATCGCCATGGTTCCTTAGCTCACAAGCATGCCCATTTCCAAAAAGCAAAACCACAATATTAGATTTCACAAATTTCCTGCCACCCAGCTATTGTGTGTGTATATACACACACACACAAATATATACATATGTATACATAGTGCTTGACATAAAACCCCAATTGAGCCCGTTTCGGTAGCTAAGTGAGACATTTGTTAAGTGACCGTTGCCCCATTTTATGACCTTTCTTACCACAATTGTTAGGTGAATCACTGTAGTTGTTAACTCAGTAACACAGTTGTTAAGTGAATCTGGCTTCCTCGTTGCCTTTTCTGTCAGAAGTTGGCAAAAGGGCATCCCGTGATCCTGGGATACTACAGCTGTCATAACTATGAGTCAGGTGCCAAGTGTCTGAATTTGATCACATGACCATGGGGGGGATGCAATGGTCATAAGTGTGAAAATGATCCTAAGTCATTTTTTTCAGTGCCGTTGTAACTTCGAACGGTCATTAAATGGACTGTTGTAAGTTGAGGATTATTTGTATGTATATATCCACACACACACATATACATATATAGACATACACACACACAAACATACATACATATATACATGCGTACACATATATATCAACAGCAATAAATGGATTGCCAATCAATGGAAATCCGCCTCTCATCCCATCCTTTCATAATATCACAAAAGCCATAAAATCAGTTTCAGAGCAGAAGACATAACAGCAAACTGTAAGTACACAAAAACGACTTTAAATACCAGCCATCATTTGTCCTCCCCACTTCAGCGTAGCCCCATAGTTCAGAAACACTCAACTGCTGTGCACAGCTTGCTGTAGGCGAAGATCCATTTTAGAGTGGACTTGAAATATAAATGACAGCTCGCACTACACATGAACACAGACAACTGTATAAAATATTTAAATAAAGACAGAAAAGAACAGAGGAAACCAACAGTGCCTTTGGCAGACTCAGCCATGGGGAATACAGCAGCTTGAGATTCATTGCAAATTTCATCTTTAATCTTATTTTTAGTCCAATATTTTGTAGTCCTCTGAAGTAAACCTTTGTGTGCTGTCTCGCTTCTGGTGGGTTCTCCCCCTCCCATTTCTCCCATGATCTCTTTTTGTTTTTGCAAAAACCTAATATCTTTTCGATAATATTGATTATGAAGGGTTTTTTTGTTATAGGCTACCGTCTTTTCTCTTTTGTGCACTTTTTTTTGTAAAAAACAAAAATGCCATTGATCTCAGTGGTTGAATAAATAGAAACAGACCTACAGCCTGCAATGATCCTGCCTCCTTGCTACTTTGCTTCTCAAATCAAATCTTTGCAATCTTCTTTTTGTGTTTGATCATGGGCTGGTTTGTTCCTTCTCAATTAAAAGATGAATTATAAGGGGCCAACATTAAAAAAAAAACTCGATTAGGATGCCAGGAAAAATGGAAATACTATTTTTGCATTTTATCATCTGTTGATGTTTTTATTCCAGAAATAAAAATATAATGGAATGTTGAAAGCAAAGAAAAGCTGAAAGGGTTGTGGATGGGCATGAGTAGATTCCATCTTCCTTGCTCAAGGGCTGAGAGATTCCTGGATCTGAAGCCAATAAAATAACATTGTTCTTGGCCAGGATTATCCCTTGGCTTAATGATTACAGGTAATCCTCAATTTACGGCCACAACTGAGTCCCAAATTTGCTAAGTGAGAAATTTGTTAAGTGACTTTTGTCCCATTTTACGGACACAGTCGGTAAGTGAATCATTGAGTTATTAAGATGGTTGTTAAGTGAAGCTGGCTTCCCCATTGACTTTGCTTGTCAAAAGAGACGACACTGCAAACTGTCATAAATATGAACCAATTGCCAAATGTCCAAATTTTGATGACGTGACCAAGGGATGCTGCAACAGTGGTAAGTGTGAAAAACAGCCATTGGTCACATTTTCAGTCCCGTTATAACTTTGAACGGCCTATATAAGGAAGTTTTTGTAACTATTTCCAATAGTTTTAGGATGAAGGCTAAAAGCTAGCTTGGAAGCTCAAAGAACACCGAATCAACATCCAGTTCCAATTTTCTTTCACTATTGGCTTAAATTTTAATCGTGATTTGTTCAAACTGGTGCCCATCCTGTATTTCATTAAGAGATACAAGATAATGTAGGTGACTCTTTTGGCTGTGGCTTACACAATGGATATATGAAGATCACAACATGCATGTATTCACGTCAAACACCACCCTGCCACAGTCCATTTCTTTGTGACCAGCAAGACTACAGTAACTTTCCCAATGGGAAAAAATCCTAGATATTGAGCATTTGAGCCAGGAACTACAATATTATTTATAAACAAGATGGCTGAGATGGGACAAATGGCAAACTACAGTAAACTACATGTCTGTCGACATATAAACAAGCATGGTTTATTACAAATGTCTGAAGGAAGACCAGGGAACCGTTACTTAAACTCTACAGCCTCATTCCTACCTTAATAGCCATATTTTCTTCATATTTAACACCTCGCTTTCAGACTTCCTCTTTTAAATTAATTATGAAGACATTTTAAAAATTACATCAATGGTTCTGTGTAAAGCAGATAAATTTGAAGAATCCTGGATTGCAAAACTAATATGGGAATTCTTTATTTCATCCTTCTTAGAGCAGGCATGGCAATCTTCTTGGAGGTGCATGCTTGTGTCTGAATATGCAAATGATCAAATCAAGCCTCTGAAATACTTCCCAGATGCGAACCCTGTATAAAACTAAAATTCCATCCCTTCCTTATATTAATTCCTAAGCTACTTTTCTGTATTATGGGATTTTCAATATTATTTTCAATAGATCCAATCCGTGACAAATATGTTTGTTTTAACCTTCAAAAATTGTTTTAGTCAATTTTTTAGAAAAACAGTTCCCTTTCTACAATGGCCTGCATGTGATTTCCAGGCTGCGTTATCATATGAAAGTGTTTTAAATCCTTCTTAGAGTCATGTGGCTGGCAGGATATCAAATGCAAAAATGTAAAAGCAATTAATTCAAAGCTCTCTGAATCCATAGATCATGCAGATAAATATTTTTTGTACAGTAGTCAAGAAATATGTGCCCAATAGTCATTTATTTTCAACATTAACAAGCAACACGTACTGTAACAGGCAAGCAGTCCAAACTCCCAAAGAATTAATGTAAGTAGGCCTCAACGTACAACCACAATTGAGCCAAAAGTTTATGTTTCTAAGTGAGACAGCTGTTAAGTGAATTTTGCCCCAATTTATGACTTTTCTTGACACAGCTGTTACGTGGATCACTGCAGTTGTTAAGTTAGTAACATGGTTGTTAACTGAATCTGCCTTCCACATTGACTTTGCTGGTCAGAAGTTTGTAAAAAGTGATCACATGACCCTGGGACACTGCAACCATCATTAAATATGAACCAGTCATCAAGCATCCAAGTTTTGATCATGTGACCACGGGGAAGCTGCAACAGTTGTGTGAAAAACAATCATCAGTCACTTTTTTCAGCCCTGTTGTAACTCTGAATGGTCACTAAATGAATGGTTGTAAGCCAAGAGCTACCTGTACTCATCCAACCCTTCTCCACACTGACCCCAGTCCACTCCTCTTTGGTTCCTGGGTGGAGTTCAGAGAATGAGCCCCTTGGATTGTGCAATCTCAGAGCACAATTGAGAAATCTTTCTAGTAGGAAAAAGAGAAACAAGCCCTCAGAAATTGAAATCATTCTGGGATTTCAAATAGAACCAACTATTCATGGCTTTTGAAAGTTCCCGATAGACTTGTAGAGAGATGGTGGATGCACAGTTTTATTAAACATCTTCAGAGGAAAGAGTTCTCCAACAAACTCCAAAGGGTAGGACATTATTAAGGACAGTCCGATTACTAATGAAAATACCCCATGGGAGAAATGGCTTCCATTGAGGTTCAAAAGAATAAAGGAATAGATCCAGGGAGACTGAAGATCACCAGAAAGAAGATGGAACAATCAAAGACAATATATTCACACACAGTGTATCTCTCAGCAGCCTTACTGCTAATAAATACAAGGATACTACTTGTAAGAAATAAATAGGAAATTATGAGAATACACTGATGAGAAACACAAGAATGGCAAGAAGAGCCAGGAGTTCTATAGTTCTTTAAATCTGTTCTCCTTTGAAATTTGCAAAGCCAACTATTTTTCATCAACTTGAATGAGAACTATTCAAGGTCTTGGCATTGTCTCCAAGCTTAATTTCAAATTCATCAATATTTGCCTTCTTTATACTTGTGCTTTTCTGATGTTCTAGAAAGCCACATCAAGAATTTAGTTACTTGGGCTCACTGCTTTTGTCATTTTTTCCCCATCCAATCTCAACATCCCCAAAGTCCTTTCTACACTGAATGGCCTCTAGATACCTGCTTCTTACACACGCTTACACACAAATTGCATTCTATGAGTTTCCAGGCGAGTCAGACTTCATTGTGTTCTTAACAATCCGTGAGAGCTGGGGGGTTAGATTACCTGAACCCAAAGGTTGATTGTTATGTTCTTATACATGCAAGGTGTGTAAATGTGACAAGACAAAATAAGTCACATCAACAGTCTGCCATCGTAATGTCATCTCGGCTACATGGATTATGGAACAGCGGGATGTCTGCCAGGATGAGAGTCCATAAAACATAGGAAGTGACATCTACAAATAAAATTCTTGTTCCTAAAAGCTTCTCCATTACAAAGAACTAGCTTCTATTTCCATCTTCTATGCTCCTTCCTCCCTAAAACCTTACTTCCTTTTTTACTTACAATGCTAGAACTTCATTTCAATCCTTCCTGTATTTTTATAGCAACCGTATTACTTTCCAATACAATTAATTTAATGGCAGAGGAGGCAGCACAACCCAATCCATATATGCTCATGCTATTAGTACCACCACCGTTACATAAAAGAACGGAGATATCAGCCTATCTGTAGTCTGTGTTACATCTGCATTCAATTATCATGCCAGTTTTACATTTCCCTACAGGTTTTTCATCTGCCCAGATCCACACAAAAGGTTGCCTTTCAGACACATATTCTCCTAAAATATATATATCCAAATTGATCTTCTCCACTAAATATGATTTTGATCCACTTTCTTTGAAGCCATAACAGCTTAAATAAGGGCTAAATGAATGGCTAAATTCAGATGCATACAAGGGGAGCAGACGGGACAGACTGGGCCAGTTATTTTAAGAATTCTTGAATTGACCGAATTTATCAAGTACTTCTAAGAGAGAGAGAGAGAGAGAGAGAGAGAGAGAGAGAGAGTACAGATACATACACACAACACACACACACAAACACACAAAGGCATATGAATTTTAAAATGTAACAAAAGTAAATTGGCATATAAATTAAGATATAAAGCAGCTGATCTGTATCTTACACCTTTGATTGCATAGTTGTTCCTTATACAATTATTCGAATGAACCATTTATCTTTCTACAGTTTCTTGAATACTATTTTTTTGGAAATACCAAAAAATTGCTTTTCTCAGGAATCAGAGTAATGGACTGCTTGGCTTCCAGTTGCTTCCTTCCTTCCTCTTGCTTAACTGAGGTATGTTAAATAAACCAGGGTAAGCTGAGCTTCTATTAAATGCTAAGTGTTAACCTTGGCAAATAGCAAGGGGGTCAGGAAGGGGTGATAAGGTCACAGGAGGGGCCACGGGAGACGTATATGTTGTCATATATGTCTGACCTAGGGCTGAACATTTGAAGTAGAAGATAATTCTGATTGCCTCAAAACATCCCTTGCTTCTTGATTTCAAAGTGCTGCGGATGTAATCGGATGAGCCAGTTTGTTGTAGTGGTTAAGGCACCAGGTTAGAAACTTGGAGATTGTGAATTATAATCCCAGTCTGGGTGCAAAGCCAGCTGAGGGGCGTTGGGCCAGTCCCTGTCCCTCAGTCCTAGAAAGGAGGCAATACCTTGCCAAGAAAACTACAGGTACTGCTCCAAGCAGTCACCAGAAGCAAACAATGATTCCAAAGCACCAAAAAAATCAATTGTTGCAATTGATGACTTGGTCTTAAGCCAGGCCTAGAACCCACAATTGGAGTCATTTTAATTGCTGACAATAAGGATAAATGAAGTTCAAGATACAATATCTGGAAAAACCCCAGGTTAGAAACTGTGGGAAACCACGATGTAAAAAAGATGTTGAGACTCTAGAAAGAGTGCAGAGAAGAGCAACAAAGATGATCAGGGGACTGGAGGCTAAAGCATATAAGGAAAGGCTGCTGGAATTGGGTATGTCTAGTTTAATGAAGAGAAGGACGAGGGGGGGACAGGATAGCAGTGTTCCAATATCTCAGGGGCTGCCACAAAGAAGAGGGAGTCAAGCTATTCCCCAAAGCGCCTGAAGGCAGGACAAGAAGCAGCGGATGGAAACTAATCAAGGAGAGAAGCAACCTAGAACTAAGGAGAAACTTCCTGACAGTAAGAACAATTAACCAGTGGAACAACCTGCCTCCAGAAGTGGTGAATGCTCCAACACTGGAAGTTTTTAAGAAGAGACTGAACAGCCATTTGTCCGAAACGGTATAGGGTTCCCTGCCTGAGCAGGGGGTTGGACTCGATGACCTCCAAGGTCCCTTCCAACTTTATTATTATTACTATTATTATTATCATCATCATCATCATCATCATCATCATCATCATCATCATCATCATCTCTAAGTAGATATTGTGTTCCCAGAAAGAACTGTCTCGCAGGCCATCCAAACATCAGGGGATTCATACCACATATTCTTTCTAATCCATAGGAAGACTCTTGTTTATCAAACATTTGAATTCAGCTATGCTATACCATGAAAAAAAAAAGGGGGGGAATAGGTGCCTTGTAATTCAGGCTTGATTAACAGGTCTCCAATTTTGATTAGCAAATTGCGTATGTAATCAAGGTTAATTCTCAATGCTAAGCTTTTCTGTCTCCACCTCTCACCCCCCCCCTTTTTTCCCTTCATTTTTCTCTCTCCAAGAGAAATGTCTCCTTCGCAGCAGGATAAAAAAAATACAGGGACAAAAGCTCAGAAGATGTTTCTCAAATAGAACCAAAAACATTTAAACACAGAACTTTCTAATGGCGGTTCAGGTGGCATATTGATGGGAATTTCCTTGTGAGATAAAAATTGTCCGAACACTTAAATAAAAAAAAAAAAATACAGCCAATCAATAAATTAAACAATTAGAAGGCATCAAATACAATGGGTCTTGGTATTATATAGAGATGTATAAGGGCTTTTTTTCAAGAATAGAAGAATGTATATATATATATTATTAAGATATATTAGTGCAGGGTTATTAAGAGTTTTTATTAGAGAAAATACTCTTTTGCGGCATCACCACAATTAAATCAATTAGCTAGTACCTTCCTTATTCTTTGGCTGAGAAGAAAGCAGAAAAAGAGACTCTCCTAATTCAGGGAAGAAAACTTTCAAGAAATTAGAGGACAAATTTTGAGACAGCATTAGAAAGGAAAGAGAGCCAGTTTGGGGTAGCAGTTAAGGCACCAGGCTACAAACCAGGAAACGGTGAGTTCTAGTTCCACTTTAGGCACAAGCAATGTGAGTGACCTTGGACCAGTCATCGTCTCTCAACCCAAAGGAGAGTGTGGTTTAGTGGAGAAGGTGTTGGACTTAAAACAAGGAGACTGGTCCCACCTTAGACGCAATGCCAGTTGGGTGACCTTGGGCCAATCACTATCTTTCAGCCCTAGAAAAGAGGCAATGGCCACCATTTCTGAAATCTTGCCAGAAAAACTGCAGGGACTTGTCCAGGCAGTCATCAGGAGTCAACAATGATTCAAAGACAGACACATAATATCTCAGGGGCTGCCACAAAGAAGAGGGAGTCAAGCTACTCTCCAAAGCGCCTGAAGGCAGGACAAGAAGCAACGGATGGAGACTAATCAAGGAGAGAAGCAACCTAGAACTAAGGAGAAACTTCCTGACAGTTAGAACAATTAACCAGTGGAACAACCTGCCTCCAGAAGCGGTGAATGCTCCAACACTGGAAGTTTTTAAGAAGAGACTGGGCAGCCATTTGTCTGAAATGGTGTAGGGTTTCCTGCCTGGGCAGGGGGTTGGACTAGATGACCTCCAAGACGCCTTCCAACTTTATTATTATTATTATTATTATTATTATTATTATTATTATTATTATTATTATTATTATTATTATTATTATTATTATTATTATTATTATTATTATTATTATTATTATTATTATCTCTAAGTAGATATTCTGTTCCCAGAAAGAACTGTCTCACAGGCCATCCAAACATCAGGGGATTCATACCACATATTCTTTCTAATCCAAGGTCCCTTCCAACTTTATTATTATTATTATTATTATTATTATTATTATTATTATTATTATTATTATTATTATATGCACACAGAGAGAAAAATTAGAAAGAAGGGATGATTTAAGCAACTCCCTGCCTGCTCATTCTGAGGATGAAAGAGGGTGAGATTTTGTTACCCAATAATGACACAAAGTGAAGCAAAGACCAGGCCCGGCAAAGCGAGGGTCATTCTCCCTTTTTAAGAAAACTCATCCCAGCAAGACAGGCTAACTGTATGGCTTTAATTGTTCCGAATTAAATTGCTCAGACTTCTCCACCAAGGGAGTTGCAAATGCACCAGCTTTCTCATAATGTTGCAATATAAACTTCCATTTAGGCTTGATGGGTCCCCCTTTCAATGAATTTTTATTTTCCAGGTACTTTTGTATAATGCAGTCTTTTATGAGTGCTGCGAATAAGAGGCTGCTAAGATATTAAGCCATGCAAAACAGCAGAGCTAAAATAGTCATTTGTGATAAAAAGGGAGGGGGGGAGGTGAAAAGGAAAAAGAAAGGAGAGGAATTGGCGAATGGGTTCTACTTCCAAGTTTTCTTTTTCTCTTGGCTTTTAATTAGCTCAACCTGACAATAAACAGCATCTGTCCTGTTCCCATTTACTCTTCTTCTCAGGTTGTCTATGAAGAAGAAATGTTGATTAAAAGTCTTTGGAAAGCCTTTAGAAGACTTTAGTCTTAAAATTAAACTTCTCCAGAACTTTCTAAAGAAGTGGTTCTCAACCTGTGGGTCGGGACCCCATTTGGGGTCGATCGACCATTTCACGGGGGTCGCCAAGCAAGGCTGTCCGCCATTTTTTTGTCTGCCATTTTTCCCCCCTTTTCCGGCGGGTGCCTTACCTCCCTTGGGCTGGGCCAGCTGGTGGTCGGCCTGCTCCATCTCTGCCGCTTGCCAGCTACGCCTCGGCCGGCGCAGGGGGCGGAACCACGCATGCGTGGTGCTCCCGGGCAGGGAAAGTCCTTGACTTACGACTGGGTGGGTAGTCCTCGACTTACGACCGGTTTAGTCCTCGACTTACCACCGGTTTAGTCCTCGACTTACCACCGGTTGGGGTCGCGGCATTAAAAAGGTTGAGAACCACTGTTCTAAACTTAGGAACAGTGGCCTGAGTGGTACAGTAGCCCTTCTAATTTTCTAAATTTGGGGATTGTATAAGGAAAGATGAGATAAAATCCAATTTGGTATGTGAGTACAACCCTATGCATTGAGTCCAGTTATATTTATTGATATAAAGCTTAATCAAAGATGTTTTCATGTTACACTGATAACATAACATTGCAACATTTGAAAACTAGTATAACTCTCTAATATGTTCATTGATTGTGACCATCTGCATGATTTGCAGAACTGAACCTGCTTCTTGCAATATATACTGTATATTTTGTTATACTTGTGATACTTGTCTTCCAGTAGCTGAGAGAAAGAGAGGGAGAGTGCTTAAATTCTAAGCTTTAATTTATTTTGCATTGAAAAGCTGTTACTGTAGCAAGACTTCAAAATCAGGTCAGATGAACAAACCATTTCAGTGTCATTTTTACATTAATGATTGTGGTTGATGTCAATTTCACAAAACAAAATTATAACCAAAATGGATCCTGCAGGTCAAAGGACCACGAAGATTATATAGATACATTTCCATCAATAAATCCGCCCTCTTCCTGCCCTGGTGCAGGCCCACAAGCCTTAATGACTGACATTTTTACCACTAAATTATACAATGTCTGCTTCAAGAAAGAATGTCTCCATTACAAAATTAGCTAACCATCAACATAACGTAAAATAACTCAAACATGGTGTCATTTAACAAAGATATTGATTTGTACAGACTTACTGGATTAAATCTTGGCTTCCCATAATAGAAGTAGCTATTATACCTTACAGGAGACAGAAAACTGCAGTCTATAGAACTCTATATTTGACATAGGGTTGGATTTTCAGATCAACCCTGAAAGAAGGGACAGAGTGGTTTTTCTGTACAGTAAGACGGGCAATTGTGACGAGAAGCTAAGAGGATGTTTTCCATCTTCCATGTTCATTATGGTCACCCAAGAGTCATGGTATTAAACCATATTCCTCTGGGGAGTTACCGCGAAACAAGCCCTACTGCTTTTTATATAGATCAGATGTAATACAATGTTCCTTCATTTAGAAAGATCTCATGATGTAGCAGATGAGTGGATTGATCTTGCCTGGAACCCTGGAGACTCTGATAGGGAAAGTAGAGCACACTCTAATCGAATGTTCCTCAACCACAGCAACTTTAAGATGTGGACTTCAACTCCCAGAATTCCAAGCTGGTTGGGGAATTCTTCATGTTGCTGAATTTGAGATACACCGCTCTAACTAAAAAGGGAAAAGGCTTAAATACTCTAAGTATTTATTTGAGAGAGGAAAAAAAACCATCACATTATTCATTATTTTTAATCTTTAGGTTATCTTGCTAGTGTTAGGAAACATAGGAGCTCAGCTTGTACTTTCACTATCAGTAAATGTATGAGAATTCCAGATCACTGAATCTGACAATATGTTTTGGTTCATCCAATATGCTTCATCCAGTCATCCACTGACTTGGTTATTGCGCCTCATTGGTTTAATTTTCCAGAGACATTGAATAATGAAAAAAAAAGGCATGGGTGGGAGATTCACCCTTGTTTTAGCTTCCACAACTTAGGTGAAAATTAGGTTAAATTTAGATTGTACTTTGAAGGAATTTCTTTAAAAAAAATAACCCCCGTTACTTGGTATATAAAAGTCTCATTCTGAAGCTACCTAGATTTTTACAGGACTGTAAAATATATTTGATCAATAAGAGCTGGATAAATTTGTATGCTGAAAAAGATAACTATTAGTCCGATGCAAAGTTCTCTTTCAGTTATTCTACTCAAAGTATTCAATTAAATTGCTAGAAAGAAAGAAAGAAAGAAAGAAAGAAAGAAAGAAAGAAAGAAAGAAAGAAAGAAAGAAAGAAAGAAAGAAAATCACCTTTCCAAATCAGAGTGACCCAATTTAGTGATTCAATCCATACCATCAAATTGTGTAGATCTGACACTCATTTGTGCATCATAAATAGCGGGACTTTTAGTGGCATCACTAGATAACTTCACAGTAATGTTAATTATTTTTTTTCACTGTTTAAAAGTGTGCATTCTCCAGATACAAGCTATATCGTTTCTTACAAAATTCCTGTTACAAAAAAACTCATGGGAAAATATGCAGACTTTTTGATTTACTCATGCCTTGTTTGCATCTCAACCAAAATGTGTAAGACATAAATCTATAAAGGAAGTAGCAGTCATTTTCTTCTGCTAATTTTTGATCAGAACAAGCTGCTAGCAGACAATTGGCAATGATCTAACAACATATTGGCCACTATCCCAAATCTGCTTCTATACAAAATAGTGACATGCTACTTTTTCAAGCCTACATTAATCAGGTTTTCTTTTGATTTATTTTTTTTATAAAGGCAGATAGAAAAGTCTTAATATATATGTATCCTTTGGGAATAAGGTCAGGGAATTTTGACCTTCCCGATCCAGAGAAAAATGTTGATTCAAAAGAAAAAAAAATCTGAAAGTGTTCTGCAGAATTATTCAGCCTTTTGCTTGGTTAGTTGCTTGTTTATTATATTTTGGCTTGGCATATCATAATTTTCTCATTTCAGGCTTTCTTCTCACTTGAAGATAAAAGACTCTATCGGCAGGATTCATGAATGAGGGATATTATTTATCAACACAGGATCTTTTAAAACATTTCCGCCCCCTCCCCCCCCCTCTGATTCATGAACTACTTTCCTAAATCCACAAAAGCACTTCATAAATCGTTCAGCACCAGCAGAAATTAATAATGAGTCCATTTACATAAAAAGAACTCATCCTGACAATTGCTGATAATACTTGAAACTAGCATCTTGTCAGCGTGCACAAATTATGCTGGTGGTATAGGAGCAGGGAGCCTTATTGTGTATAAGTGAATTAGAATATTTCACTCTTTTCCTGTTCTCTGGTGCACCGGTTCGTAAAAGAAACCCCTCTAGTTAATTGGGCTTTCTTTGGCTAAGAACAACATTAATAAACTGAAAGTGTTGGAGATGTGGAAATTTAGATGCAACTTATTTTCATGTGTGGTGGACTTGTAGGGTGGTCAAAGTATTTTGGATAAAGATTTGGTGGAACATTCAAAATGTTTTTAAGAAAAAGATAAAGTTTAAGCCTCAGCTATTTTTGTTGGGCATTATGGAAAATTTGGATAAAAAAGAAATGGAATTGATGTTGAATTTGATAACTGCTGCAAGATTATTAGTAGCTCAATGTTGGAAAATGGATCGTTTGCCCACTATAGAAGATTGGGCATTTAAAGTTTCAAATTTAGCAGAAATGGCTAAGATTTCAGCCTATGTGAAGGATTACTCACAAGAAAGATATATATTGGTTTGGAGAAGATGGATAGATTATATTGAGAACAAATACGGAACTAAAAAGTTTCACTTGGTTTTTGAGTAAATTTGAGATTGTTAATGTAGTTTATTTTATTAAAATTAAATAATTAGTAATAATGATGTTAATATGTTAGTTTAGGAGAGAGCTAAAGGATGTTATAGAATTGTTAATTTAAGGGTAATATAATGTAATACAGTATAATTACTGTATTGTAAACCCTGTGTGTAGCTCTGGGAAGTCGGGGGGGGGAGGGAGGGGGGTGGGGAAGGGTGGGGTTTGAGGGAGGCGGGGAATTATATTGTAAAACTTTTAAAAAATTTTAATAAAAAAAATAAATAAATAAACTGAAAGGAGAGTAGGGATGGTAAGATTTGAGAGGTTAGCGGCTTGGCAAAGATATTCAAACACCGTCAAATGCTGTGATGCGTCTTTGCTTACAAGGATCAGAGTGGCGCAAGCTGTGACCTTCCCTCTGATGCTCTACAAACTTGGAAGTTAGAAGAAGAAAGATAGGAAGAGTACAGACACTTTTGAACTTTGGTGTGGGAGAAGACTCCTGAGAATATGATAGGCAGCCAAGAAAACAAATGGATCACTGAACAAATCTACTCAAGAGATCTCACTTGAGGCATAAATGACCAGGCTCATATGATCTCACTTTGGATACATTAAGCAAAAATTAAACAACTACCTGTATTACTGAGAATCTTTTTCATTGCAATACGCTTTGGGGAGCAAACCCCTGAAGTTGGTGTAGCAGGAGTTGGTACATTCCAGCAACTCTCTGCCTAACTGACTTGCTCTGACGGATGAAGCTGCTCGGACGAGCAGTGAAATGTCTCAACCTAACAACAAAAATTAGCCCAGTTGCAATGACTCAGTCTCCAAACAACTCTACCTAGATCCTGAGCCACCAAATCTCCCGATTTCGCAATGTTTTGACTCCAAAATGAAGAGATGTCTGCATGTCCTCTATGAAATCTTGTGAAAGTGGAGGATGGGAATGCTAACACCTACATGGTTTCTCGATCTCTTGAGAGTTTGATTATCTTTTTAACATGGTTTCTTGTGTAGATCTCATGGGCAACTTTGCTAACCCTGATGTAAATGTAGATATAAAGATTTTTTTTTAAAAAAAAAAAACCTGTACAAAATGTTCCTGGCCTTCTTTTTTTTCTCTAGAGCCATCTGCAGCTTCTTTAAATCAACATTCTTTATGGGATGTACAGTTAATCTTTCTGTATGCATTTTTTCTTTAATATGTTTTGCATATGCTGCTTTCTTGTAATCTCTTCAGTATTGACACAGGGCATGCATCATTTTTTACTGAGGGAAGAGCGCAATAAAAATTTGAACACAGAACGCACGAGGACCCTTTGAATAGAACACAACTTTCTCTTAGACTGACCACAGTTGACCCCAAAATTTATGTGCAACATTTGTTGAGTGAGTCTTGCCTCATTTTACAACTTTTCTTGCCACAGTTGTTAAGTGAATCACTACAGTGGTTAAGTTAGTAACACGGTTGTTAAGTGTTCACCATTGACTTTGCCAAAGGGGATCACATGACCCCCTGGGATAGTGTGACCGTCATAAATATGAGTCAGTTACCAAGCATCTGAATTTTGATCATGTGATCATGGGGATGCCGCAATGGTTCTACGTGTGAAAAATGGCCATAAGTCACTTTTTTCAGTGATGTTGTAACTTTGAACAGTCACTAAATGAGTTGTTGTAAGTCGAGGACTACCTGTATCTGGTCGATTTGAAACTTCCCATCCAAATTTATTTCATCACTATATTTAGGGGAAAAAAATCCCTAAGGGTTCTTCACTATGTTTTTTAAAAATACATTTCTTTTATACCTGTAGGTGGTCTCTCAAAGGGCTGTGTTTCAAAATATTTAAGCTGGCTTTGGCAGGAAGACTAAATTTCAACTGGCAAAGTTCAAACAGTTAATGGGCTTAATCTTTTCAAAATAAACAGTACAGTTCCCAAAAGTTTGTGGACAGCTCACTTAAATTATATGGCAGGGAATCCTCGGCCTGCCATGCCCAGCAGAGGAAACTGAGACAGAAATAATTATAAATAAACCAAGATGATGTTTAATATATTGCCTGGGATAGAATCAAGTCTGGAGATAAAAGACTATCAGCAACTTCCCCCCCCCCCCAAAAAAAAACCCCCGCCCATTTTTCCATTATACTCAAAATATACCATAAAAAGGAATGTCAGAATAATTATGCACTTTGTTATTGTCTAAATTCAGGGATTGTTTGTGAATTACTCATCTCTATTTGACATGTGGTACTGATAAATAAATTGGCAAATATCCAAGACACTACTTTACTCAGGGGCATTAGTTTGGTTTAACCACTCCTGGTTAGATAATGGATTTGTTTTTATTTGCCCAATCATATCAATTGCTGGATTTCAGACTGTTCTAAGTTTGGGACCATTTTCTAGTTTATTTAGTGGCCTTGGAGGGGGGGGCAGAGGTTTTCTGGTCAATTAAAAACAACTAAACAATTGAAAACCACCAAATCAAGGATTCCCAAACATTAGTGTGTTTGAATCTGTGCATGACACAGCCTGGGTTGTTTGAATCTGTGCATGACACAGCCTGGATTGTTTCAGTTTTTGACAATTGTGCCATGCAAACCTTATTTCTCACCAAAATCATAATTTGTCTCTTCACTTGAAAGCAAAGTTACTGGGCCTGGCTTACATAGTTTGTTTTGTTTTGGTGTATTTTAATAATAAATTTATTCAATTTGTGCACATCATTCCTAGCCTAAATACTGCATGATTTATCATACTGCTTTTATTTATTATTCAGGATCATATACGTATTCTTTCTCTCTTCTGCCACAATCCTTACTTTTTTTCCTGCAATGTAGTATACAAACCACAACTTGGCTGAATATTTAACATATATATGTATGTATATCAAAAGGAAGGCATATATCAAACAACTGCAGCCATACCAAAAGTAATCTCTTTTCGTGAATGTAACATCTTTGTGACATCACAGGTCTTAATGCTGTGGTGCAATGTTAATTGTATTCCTGATTAATTCCATCCTCATCACATAGAATATTTCAGCACAAAGGCTTTTAATTACATTTCTTCCTTTTAACCATTCAGACACATGAATTTCATTTTTTATTTATTATTTTACAATAACTCAATACTAGGAACCATAGGATTACTGTATGAAAATAACAAGCCGTTCAGAGATTTGTGTACTGTGCATATGCAACTCTTATTCCTGAATTGATACCACTGCATGACTGAAGTGGGTCTTAGAGGTCATGTAATTTATCTGTTTGCTGAAAATCCAGAATGACAATATTTCTAGTCATTCAGCTAGTCAACAGCTAGTCATTCACTTTTCTTGATTCGGGCAAGTTTGCCACTTCTTGATAGAATTGATATTACTATATAAGTGTTCTTGCTAGCTTCTCTGAATATCTGAAATGGTCTCTGCCATGTGGGACCTGAGACTGGACTTGGACTAACTTTGGTTTAAATATATATTATTATTTGGTTGCTTCTTTTTCGGACAGGACGAAATCAACTATAGATATTAAATTTAAGGCATATAATAAAGAAGACTCTTGACAATGCCATGGATCTACCGAGAAAAACAACAAATGGATCATCAAAGAAATCAGCCCAGAGTTCTCACTTAAGGTGCAAATGACCAGGGTCCTTTTTTAATTTTTAT
This sequence comes from Protobothrops mucrosquamatus, assembly GCF_001527695.2. NCBI lineage: Eukaryota > Metazoa > Chordata > Lepidosauria > Squamata > Viperidae > Protobothrops > Protobothrops mucrosquamatus. Next base: position 258,749 of record NW_015387010.1, on the reverse strand, counting down.
TTTGGACGTTATATGAACAGACGTGGGCCTCCAGAAAAGTCCATAATGCAGAAAAAAGTTGAAGAAAAAAGAAGAGGGAAAAGAAGAAAGGCGAGCTTGCTTGTTTTGTTGCAGGCATTTCATTACACAAACTAGGTAACATCATCAGTGCTAGTATAGAATGGGGTTAGCTCTCCGTTTATATTCTAGTGTCTTACCCTGTCAGTGTTGGTGTGTGTGTGTGTGTATCTTAGAGATTCTTTGGCTGGGCGGTTTACTGTTGCTTTCTTTGATAGTTTCTTGATTAGGGTATTGTTTACTAGATTGGCTCTCTTTTTGGCTAGTTTACTGTCTCTTTTGCATAGTCTATAGGTATTGTTAATGTCTATGTGCTATTGATGGCTAATTTGTCAGAGTGCCAGGCTTCTAGACGTTCCCTAGCATTTTGGGACTTGGCTAGATCTAGGATGGTAGATGTGAAAAAGAAAGGTGGATATATTCAATTACAGAAGTGATGGGTGAATTGTTGGAAGACTAGGGGAAATGAGATTGAGGACAGATTTTTGTGGAGGAAATCTATCTATGTGGTCCCTAAGATCAGGCACTGATGATGGCACATATCAAATCCAATAAATGAATAAGAAAAAGTGGGTGACAGATGTTAAGTAATTTAGGTGATGCCATTCAAGAGCTGATAATGTAAAATATTGGACTGTTACACATAGGGTAAGCTAAATAATGAGATCTTAAAACCCTTTGGAATGTGGAAAATCTCCTATTCATTCTGTTCTCTTTTTTCCCCTCCTTTCAAACTCACCATGGGAGGCTCCACTGCTGACATCTTTATATATGATATTCTCGTCTCAAAATGCCACTGAACTTTCAAATGAATACTTGCCTATGATCTTTGAATACAAAAATGCTTAAATCAAGGTTTTTATATTTTAGTGCACTCAGCCATGCTAGACCGTGAAGGGATTTTTGGTATTTAGCTTAGATCTCTTTCATTTTCAAGAGAAAATGAAAAGTTTCTGAAAGTGCGTGAAGTTATACAGCAAGGCGCAATGTTAAAGTGCAATGAATTCGCCTTAGAAAATCCACAACAGCAGACAGCAGATGTATCAAAGCCCCACCTGTAATTGACCATATCCAATCCCTATCCAAACCAGAGAGGTTCACAAAATGGCAGTGTGAAGTTAAACTAGGCTGACTGTTGTCATTTCTATCACACTTGAACCTGGTAGGATCTTCAGTGAACCAACACTACCTCATTCCCAGTTTCACTTTAGGAACTGAAAAGGTTCTGCAAATGTTTTGTCAACTCAAGATTAAACCAGGTGAGCTCTGATCAGATTCCCTGTTTAGCGTGTCTTTACTTTATTTGCTTATATTAGATAAATACAAGCAATACGTGTAATTGTGGATAATAGGCATACTTGCAAAATAGAGAATAAACTAGTGGTGGGATTTAGCCGGTTTGCACCACGTCAGCAGAACCGGTAGCTAATTTTTTGTTGCCCAGGCCCAGAATGGACTTCCGGAAGCGGCATCCACACAGAGAACCGGTTGTTCACATATTTGAATCCCACCACTGGAATGAACCAATGAATCAGGATGTAGGCAATCTTTTTACATAACTTCAGCAAAATAGTTCCTATTTCTTTCTCCAGACTACTAGATGCTTAGATATACTAAGAATTACAAATTTATTTTCTCAATTTACCTTCGCATCTGCTTTCAACTAGAGTCATGTCACCATATCCAAGATCTCCTTGAAAACTTTGAAGAGAATTCCCATGAGATTAATCCCATCAACAGATCATTCTGGACTATTAACATGAGAAGGAATAATCAGCCATCAGTTGGATTCATATGATATCTGGGAAACATCAAAAAGTTTCCTTTTAAAACAATATGGAGAGAAATATAATGGAGCAAAATTATCATGAACCAATTTGAGAAAGAAATCACGGCATCTTCTCCCTACGGATGGAAAATAATAGTCCCTTTCCAAAGTTTTTATCACAATGAGGGAAAGGAAGGGAAGGGAAGCCAAGTATCTCTGAAGAAGCTGAACTGAAGAAGCTTCTTCAATGGGAAGTGAAATGTCTTCAAGGGAAAATAAAGTCCAGTTGCCTCTTGAAAAAGCACCTTTGGGAACCAAGTATCTCCAAAGGTCTAGATTGGTGGTCTTACTAAGGCTTTCTAGCAGTAAAGCAATCAACTGAAATCAATTCAACTAACCAAAGTAGAATAGAAGGAGGAGAAAGTTTTCCATGTCTCTATTTGGTGGTTTATTGACTTAGGATTTATGGCGTGGGAAATTTTGAGTAGAGTTACACAAGGATTAAGACTGCACATCATACTTAGATATTTATCAGGAAAGCGACTCCAATGTATTGCGACATTTACAAAATCACTGGCATTATTAGAAGCTGGAGAAACTAATGAAAGTACATACACATTAATGATTTATCTATAGTTCCCACATTATAGTGAGAGATTTGTGCTCAGGACGTTGACTTTTTGTCACGGCCCCAGTGACAAAGTCTGATCCTAATCATTCCATGTAATTTCTGAAAAGAATCAGGGTCACAAGACCCCAAAGATTTGTTCAATATCTGGAAATCTATAGGTTAATCATTCATGCAATTCTTTTGTTGCTTCTTTCATTTTTTTTCAACCCATGAACCTTATGGATCATTTAGAATTCAGCTGGCTCAAGAAATTCTATTTAAAATTTGCTCATTAAATTCTCCACTCTGCTTCAGTACAAAGTATGGTATCCAACTAAGCTTAGCTACATACCACAAGCCCAGGCAATCTCAGTCAAAGAAGGTTAGGCTTAATATCTGATGCATCTGATCTACTGTTCTTTTCTAAAGAAAAAGTGTTCTATCTCTACACTAGTTTAGACACCATGGTCTATTGACTCCCATTTCTTATGTTAACTTATTGCGCTTAGCTTTCTGGTATTTGCCTTTAGCACTCAGCATCCTTTCCTACTTCTTATTCCCATTATATGACTTCCATATTTCCACATTTTTCTCTGTCTTTAGCTTCAACATGGAGAAAGTAGAAATAATGCAATCTATAATGCACGCTCATGATCCCACCAACATCTATCCCTTTACTGAATACCTTTCTGAAATTTAAAAGACCTTTCTCCTTGTTTGGTTCATAAACATACAGATATTAGCATTAAAAACCATTGTAGTGGATTATTAATGTAGATTCTAAGCCACTGTTTGAATTAGACTTCTTCACATAGAAAAGGGGAAAGCTTTCTCAAATTTTTAGGATATGATTTAGTTCCAAGTAATTAGTTGTGTTTTTCTTTTTCTTTTTTATTTCTTAACATTTCTAACAAACGCACAAACACACAACCTGGGCAATTTTAAAATATGCAATTTACAATTTCCAGAGTTCCTCAGCCAGTATCCCATTGCTAAGAATTCTGGGACTTGAAGTCCACAAAAGTTGGCCAGGTTGGGAAACACTACTCTAATGCAACAGGTTAATATGAAGAATGGTTGCAGGAATTGGGTATGTCTAGTTTAATGAAAAGAAGGACAAGGGGGGACATGATAGCAGTCTTCTAGTATCTCAGGGGCTGCCACAAAGAAGAGGGAGTCAAGCTATTCTTCAAAGCACCTGAAGGCAGGACAAGAAGCAATGGATGGAAACTAATCAAGGAGAGAAGCAACCTAGAACTAAGGAGAATTTTTCTAAAAGTGATAACAATTAATCAGTGGAACAACTTGCCTCCAGAAGTTGTGGGTGATTTATCACTGGAGGTTTTCAAAAAGAGATTGGACAACCATTTGTCTGAAATGGTATGGGGGTAGCTGCTTGAGCAAGGGGTTGGACTAGAAGACCTGCAAGATCCCTTCCAACTCTATTATTCTTTTATTCTTGTTTTCTAACCATATTCATCTTAATAATGTGTCAGTATTGTTTTTATTTCCCATTTCTTTTGGCCTTTGTTTTCCAGTCCAATTTTCCCACCTGCTTTTACACTATTTAGTTTAGGTTATCACACCTAAACATTGATCTGTACGTAAAATATCTGCTATAGAAATCCTTAAAATAAAATGTAGTAAAACACTACTGCAAAAAACATGTCTCCTTTTATTATCTGTGTGCTATCAACTCAGCGTTGTTGTTGTTTTTATTCCTGTGCTTCAAGATGTAACAAATCTTCATACAGATTTCAAACAAAGGTGACAAAGGAAGAAAATGATGTTTTTTAAAAAAAATTATGCAGCAGAAAGAATCTCTGGGCTGATAATTACAATTTTGTATTAAAGCAACAAAGGATTATATGGCAAATGTTTTGCTGGATATGAGAAATATTTACTCTTGAGTTGTGGTCTGATCTGATGTTTGTCAACTTAGTTTCCGTATCTTAAAACCAAAACGATGCCCTGGGATAAGTATTGTTCACACATAATATCCTTTTTAGAAAGTCATTTTATATTGAAATTGCAGAAAGTACAGCTTTCCAAAAATTCTATATATTTCTTGAAATCTTTATTAGGATCATTCTTTAGGAAAGTTGCAACCAAAGAGGATATATTTTTAATTGTTGCTGTTACATTTAAGTTCCACTCTTGGGACAAATTCTTTGGGAAGCATGATCCCAACTTATTTTAAAGACTGTTTTCATTATTATTTATGACTATAATATCCTGACTGTATTGATAGATTGTGGTCTATGTAGTTACAACGGTCGTCTTTTCTACTGTTAATCCTTTAATGAAAATAACAATAAAGAGGTCAACTCTTAGAAGTAGAGTTCATTTTTGCCCATCTTCGGCTAAGAGAGCTCTTTGCAATTTATGCAGTAAATTTGAAGAGAATTCACTGAACGGTTAGGAATTTTTATGGAGGAATAAGAAACGGAACACGAGTGGAGCAACACTGCAGAAATTATGAAAAGAACAATGCATTTGTCTTGCTATTATCTGCTGAATTTTTTTTGAGATAATTGTTCTGCCATTGGTGAATATGCTGGCATTACGTATCATAGTTGATATGATGGTTGTCCACTGATAGCAAACTGCAGTGTGTATGTGGGGGTGTAGCAGAAGAGCAGGCTGAACTAGAAGGTGGGGTTAAACATGTTATCAGTTTGGAATCATAGCGCAGCCACAAGATACCCCAGTCCAGGCCCCTGTGAATTCCATTGACCCTTATCTAACACTAATTTAGTTGTTGACTAGATTCTTGTGTATAAGTAGCAATAATAAATTCTTCTATACTTTGAACTAAACAAACGCTCCTGGTTATTTGCGTCTGACATGGGAGAGGTATGTGTGTTCAAATGCTGTCATTTTTTTTCTGTTGGACTGACATTTCTACTGATAGATGAGCCAAATGCACAATTGCACACAATCAAGGAGAGAGTTAACGACTGCATGTGAAGATACATAAATAATTCAGCTCACTCAAAAGGTGGCAACTTGAACAAGTCCCTGTTGGTTAAACTTATTTAATGAAAAGGTGAAGTGAAGTGAGTGATAGCATCGTTCCAGAGGCCATTGTCCAGAGGGAATATGGACCATCTACGTTGCATCACTGAACTATTTCAGCAAAATTATGTCAGCTGAGTTCTCCAAGCCTTCAGAGACCGAGAACATGTCTGATCTCTTCAAGAAGTGATCCTGGACAAGTTTTTTTTTTTAAGAAAAGGCAGCTGCATGTAGCCCCATAAAACTCTCTTCCATTTTTCAAAAACTCCTGCCCATTAGCAAAATACTTAAAAGAGGAAGAGAGAGAATGAGAGACCAGAGAGATCATTAAGATATTATGAAAGCTTTTGAAACATTATCTTGATGATAGGACAAGAACTCCTAATAACACTTATATTTAAAAATGAATGTTTCTTTTGTTCAAGCACACATATAGATTTTACACAGCTTGGATGAGAGACATTCAGAAAGCCATTCTAAAGAAGAAAGTATAGAAATTATTTTGCACTGAAAAAAAAAATGAAACCACTGCTTTTCTGTATGAATGCCTGCATAACTACTTTTTGCAATGTTTTGGAGTGCAAATATTAAATAGACTCATTATATAGAGGGAAAAAAATCTCCTATGTCTTCCATTGAAACCTAAACATAGAATGTGTCCATATTCTAATGAATTGTATATAGACTCTTGATATTGTAGGGCGTGGACATTTTTTTTCAGGGCAAGTAGGAAATCAAACTGTTCTCCTTCCAAAACGTTTTCAGAGCAAAAAAGATAATTTAAAATAATTTAAAAATCTACTTTTCCAAACCTCTTGAACTTAGGTGGGTGTAGATCTAGGAGTGTGTATAATGCTTGAACTATGCCATTTGAGTTGCTCTACCATATGACACCACAAACAGTGTCAAATAGATAGCACACTTACAAACTTATACACATCACCTCTAAGCCATAATCCTTGCTGATCTAAACTTTGAAATTCAGCACTCATTTTATGTTTAATTAATTCCAAAGTGGGCGAAGGAAGACCAGAAGCCATTAAACAGGAAGAATGAAAACTTTAAGCTGGTTTTGCCCTGGTCCTTTGCTTGTTGAGGTGCTTGTTTTGGAAAGAGAGAACATTTAGGTTTTCATCCTTATTTTTCAGACTACGGTGTGACAGTGTAAAAAAAAAATCTTCCTGAAAGGAAAGTTCTTTTGTGTGATGAGAGTGGGATGCACCTACTGGTCTCACATCATCAAAGAAACAGACATGTATCTATAATTTATGCTTTGCTTAAAGCTTGCAGTGATCTGATGTGGCTTTTTCAGACAACATCGTCTGTCTTGGCAAAGCCTGTCAGTCATCGGGGCTTGCTCAAATTGTAGACCATTAGTCAGAGAGACAGCAAAGTTTCTTTAATGATGCTTTTATATGTAGTGTGTTGGCAGTGAAACAGAGAAGAATTGACTTGATCAATGCATTAGTCTAATCATGGGGTTCCTGCTCTTAATTTCTTTTGTCGGTAATTTCCATACTCAAACAGCATTCAGGATACTTATAAAGGCACATTTAGAGTGCCGCTGATGAAGGCAGTCACCTATAAAGGATGGCTTGGATATGGACGCTGTAGGAAGCATGGAGGAAAGTCGGGAGGGGGAAGAACAGTACAATTTCTCTTTGAACTGCCTTTCCTAGTGGGAGAATTATGTAACCTTTGTCAAAAAGTGGGATTTTTCCAGTTCTATATATCACTCCTCTCTCTTACTCTGATTTGCCCACAAAGTATCTGAAAAGGGAGAAGATGGGATGTCAGCCCTTTATGATAGGCAAGATCAAGAAATGAGATGCTTGAGGAAAGCTGCTGGAGCAAACAAAAGAGATAAAATCAGAAATGAGACCATAAGAGAAAGAATTGGCATAGAACCAATCTTAAACTACATACAAAAAACAGCAAATACAGGCAGCCCTCGATTGTATGACCACAATTGAGTCCAAATTTTTTTGTTGCTAAGTGAAACATTTGTTTAGTGAACTTTGCCCCATTTTACGACCTTTTGTGCCACAGTTGTTAAGGGAATCCCTGCAGATGTTAAGTTGTTAAGTTCGTAACATGGTTGTTAAGTGAATCTGGCTTTCCCACTGAACTTGTAAGAAGGTCACAAAAGGTCACATGACCCCAGGACACTGCAACCGTCATAAATATAAGTCAATTGCCAATCATCCCAATTTTGATCACGTGACTATGCGGATACTGCAACACTCATGTGAAAAATGGTCATAAATCACTTTTTTCAGTGGGTTGTTGTAACTTTGAACAGTCACTAAATGAACTGTTGTAAGTTGAGGATTACCTATAAAGTGGTTTTTGTCACCTGGAGATTCCGTATCAAGGCATACACAAAAAGAGGAGAAGGTCAAAGGCAGACCCAGAAGAAGATGAAGAGAGAACATCACGGAGGAGGAGGAAGAGGAGGAGGAGGAGGAGGAGGAGGAGGAGGAAGAGGAAGAGGAGGAGATTATGGCAGATTGTTCCACTTAAATCTCAGTTTTCCCATTCTCTGGGGGGGAGGGGGGAATATTATTGTATTTGTTCTATTCTCCAAGGCTTCTGAGCTTCTAAATTCAAGAAGCCACCACAAGAGTTGAAAGTTATTTTTAAATCCGGAATAACAGAATAGAATAACAGAGTTAGAAGGGACCTTGGAGATCTTCTAGTCCAACCTCCCACACACACTCAAGCTGGGGACCCTATACCATTTCAGACAAGTCTTCTTAAAAACCTCCAGTGACGGAGCACCCACAACTTCTGAAGGCCAGTTTTTCCACTGATTAATTGATACCACCATCCCATGGGGGGTAGGCTAAACTGGTACATCCCCAAATGCTTTCCTAAAGAGCCAAGTTTCCATAGAGTGGTCCTTTGGAAGCCCCAGAGGTAGAGGAAGACTTGCTGTTACAAACAAGACATACCTCCAGAGTCCTCCTAGAAAGCATCCCCTTGGCGAAAAAAATCTTCAATGTCATTGATTGGGCAGACTCTAACTAGAAAGGTATTCAGGCCCCAAATCATGAAGTATTTAAAGGGACAACCTTCACTTTGAATTGTTACTTCCTCTTTCAAGTAGGCTGTGGCAGACAACCCATCTCCTTCTGAAGTAAGAAAATTGATTTCCTGTTCCGAATGTCACTTCTTCCCCTCGACTTATTGTCAGCCCAGATTAAGACTGTAAAGGTAGCCAGCAGGATTCCATCACCCTCGGACACAATCTAGAATATTTAAGCGCTGTAAATTAAGCGAGGATCAGGGCTGCCACACGAAGTTTACACTGCAGTCCTAAATACGCGCCATCCACAACGTGGTTCCTTACACGTTTTGTGGGAGTGTAATTAGAAACGTTGGCTTAAGAGTTGCTACTGTACCTTCTTAGCTGGATTTGAGCACTCAAAATCAGCGAAAAAGACCTTTGAGTAGGCACGTAGAAGATTGCACTGTTTCATTAATTAGCCAATTAAAGCTGCACGTGTTTGGATATGGATTTTTTTTTTCAAAAAGGATGTAGAAAGGGAAGCATACATCTTTCGTTTTCCAATAGTTGGGACACGCTTATTCCAAAATAGGCACAATAAGGAAAGAAACTCTCTCTTGGAAGAGATATTTTTTTCCTGGGTGTGACCAAGGGGACAATTATTTTACTAAGATGGTGTTCTTTACAAATTCATTCGGGGTTGATCCAGACTTAGCCATGCTTATGGAAGATGCTCTCAGTCAACGGGCTTCAGATAGTGGTGAATAAGTTAAACTATTGAATTTCATCAGGGCTACTTTGAGGAAGAAAACAAATCCAGTGAGGGAGGTTTTCTGCAGCTCTGTCCACATTCTGCAATCTTTTAAGTACTGTATTATTTTGGGGGCAATGTTTAAACTGAGCAAACAAATTCAATAATCTGTCCCAAATATGGCTAAATATGTTAAAACATTTCAATGTTTTTTTTTTCTTTAACTGAGCAACCAAATAAAGGCTGCTGCTTTATTACAAGCTCACATGTAATTTATTGATTAGCCATTAGGCTGGGTCAAAATATAGCTAGTCCTTGACTTAGGACTGGTTGCTTAGCAACCATTCCAGGTTATGACAGGCCCACTTTCAGGCTACGTACGACCCAGATTCGAAGTTACAATGGTCAGGCTCCCTCCACAGTCACATAACTGAACTTCAGGTGCTCTGCAACACATCGTTGCATTTGTGTCACGTGACTCTGTTTTATGACGGTTTCACCAAAAAAATGGCACTTCTGTTTTTTAGCAAAACCATGCCCATAGTAAACCTTTGATTTACTTAACAACCACCACAAACAAATTGTTGCAAAATTGGTTTGGTCACGTAATTAACCCATTTTATTACCATTATAACTTACAGCTGTAATGGACAGCCTCCATTATGTATGTTGAGGACCACCCAAACAGACTATAAAATATAATAAACATTAATAAGGCCGTATAAAGCTTTATGACAATTCAATGCTATCAACATTGATCAAGGGATTTATCTTCAAACTCAAGAAAAGTAGGTAAAATAGAAATGTAAAATACTCCAAAGAGGAAATACTACATAAAAGAATAGGTTGTTTTTAAAGTTCCTTTAGCAATTAATCATACCTTTCACCTTTATCTGGAACTTTGGCTACATAGCAAATTTTGTCCCATTACATTGTGATTTTCTAAGTCTTTATGAATAAGTACCTTTTGCAAAATATAAGCATGCAGCTAGCTTTCTGATTTTGACAAACATTGTGTCACCTAACTTAATAAAGACATGTTACTAAAATTATAAATGATGCCAATATTTCTTATTATTCATCAGAAACTGGGGTTTACACAATAAAGTATTTTTTAAAATACCTATAACCATTCTCTTCCTTTTATTAGCTTAGTAATGTTTATGAAATGCACATTTTGTAAACATTTTGTGCATCTGTTCAATTTTATTTCATTTTTTTTAATCAAGACATTTGCGGAGGAACAAAAGAATCACGAACATTATAAAAGTTATCAAATTATCCCTAATTGTATTGATAGAGCTTTTTCCAGGAATTCACTTAATGCCACAAAAACATTAAAAAAATGCAAATCCCCTCCCCAACAAGAAAAAGAAGAAGCAATATTGTTTCTTAAAGCAATCAAATCATATAAGCAAGGAAATAAATGTATTTTAATAAGGGTAAAATTACTAGTTAATGAGTTAGCTTTGGGGTGTTGCAAAAATATAGAAATGCTTTTATTAAAGATGTCCCTATTATTTGTGAAATGAATGCAAATGCTTGCACCACTCTTAGAATGCAGATCTCATAGGGGGGGGGGGGAGAAAATTCTAAACAAGAAGTAGTAAAAAAAAAAAAGGGAAGAAATATAAACTTCAAAATGACCTTTATGAGTAGATTAGAAGACTAGGAAATTGTTCTTTGATGATAATGGGAACGAAAACTGTATAGATACTGTATTAGCCAGGGTCATCTGCTTTTGATATGTACACAAACTTCAATTGACCAGTTACTACCCTAAACTTTTCCTTCTTATTTTCTTGCTATCATCCAAAGGAGCCTTTGTTCTCAAAACACATCTCTTGCAGGTGCCCTGCATGGGCAAGACCATGGCCAAACACTTGTTCCTCAGAAGTGGAGTTTGCAGACAATAATTTTGTCTGCCTGGTGATAAATGCCCTTTCCTCCCTCAAGGAATGACTACCAAGGCTATTGTCCTCACCCAAACACCCTTATTTGTAAGGAAACCAAGAACTTGGAAGGCAAAATAAATGCAAAAAGGGGGGTGGTGAAAGGAGACCAGAGGAAGGGGGAAAAATGGGTGAGAAAGGGCTACCGAAGCATTTTTCATAAACGTTGAAAAATAGCCAGGCATTTGTTTCTTCCTGTCCTTATCTTAGTCCATGACGATTACGTTCTTCTCTCTGCATCGGCTGGCCTAATTGAGTATCTAAACAAACTAATTAATCACAAGGAATATGTCCAAAGACGGACAGGTCTGGAGAGGTGATGTTTATCAAACCCTTCAATTTCTTTTTCTTTTTTTTTTTTTAAATCCCTGCAGCAGTTTATTTGCTGAATAGGCACATTTCTCTCTGGAAATTTCCTGGCTGTAGCCAAGGTTAACTGTACATAGGCTCATTTAGTATTTATGATTTTTGCATATAGGAGAAGGGCTGGGGTGCTCTCCTCTTCGC
>NW_015387010.1:197171-246976 GCF_001527695.2 Protobothrops mucrosquamatus | reverse complement strand
CCAAAATTAACCAGTGGAACAGCTTGTCTCCAGAAATTGTGGGCGCTCCATCACTGGGGATTTTTAAGAAGAGGCTAGACACCTGTCTGAGATGGTATAGGGGGCTGGACTAGAAGATCTCCAAGGTCCCTTTCAGTCTATTCTATTCTATTCTATTCTATTCTATTCTATTCTATTCTATTCTATTCTATTCTCTCTCATACCCCCCATAATCTTCCAACTTCACTTTTCCTTTCCGCTTCCTCTCTCGCTCACTTCTTCCTCTTTCTCCCACCAGGAACCTCCATTCTGGTGGCCCAGTTCAAGTCTTTGCCCACCTCACCTAACCCCAATCTCATCCCGGTGTTCTCCCACCCCATCCCAGGTCTCCCCTTTCGTTAACGATAAGGTGAAGCCGAACTGCAACCCATTAAAGATGACAGTTTCACTTTTTTCCCTCTAATTACTCGCTCCTGCCTATTTGGCATTTTCTTAGAAAAATTTGTTGAATAATGACCAGCATTAAAATGGAGGCTCTTAAGAATTTATACGCGGAGTTTAATTTATCATGTACTTTCCTTATCTTGCAGCAGAATTTATTTCCAAGTGTCTTTTTGCTGCGTCTATGACAGTGTAGTCATTTTCTTAAGGGCGCAGCATGTATCAGCAGCACATTTAAAAATGCAACACTATTTAATCAGGAGGAGCTGAGCCTGGTTTCTTTGTGAATTGTGTTTGTTTACCGCAACTGCAGGCTTGACATAAGGCAATTAGTACTAATTGTTTAACCCAGCTGCCTTGCTGGGAGCTAGCAAGAACTTTTGTACTTTATCTTGTTTTTCTCTTGTTCCTCTTTGCTGTCCAATTGCTACCATGTTTTTTTTTCCCCCTAGATTTTTAATTTTAAGCCCCCAAGATATTATTCTGTGGTATTCTTTGCAAAAAGTTTAGTGTGACGTATTTTAACCTGAGCCAAAATGTGTCTTGCAGTAAATGTCAGAAATGGGAGATTGTCAACAATTCCTGGGAAAATACAAATGAAACTCTTGACTGATAATTGTCAACACTTCCTAGAAAGTCTGTAAAGTCTAAACAGAATTTCTCCCATTTTTCATATTTAGAGACATATGCATGTCAGAGCTTGTCCCAAATTTGGTGCAAGTCTTTAAGAAAATGCTTGATGATTGCAAATTTGTTAAAAAGATGTACCTACAAATAATAATAAATAATAATCATTACCTTGTGATTAGCAGCACACACTTGGAATACTGCATCCAGTTTTGGTCACCACGATGTAAAAAAGATGTTGAGACTCTAGAAAGAGTACAGAGAAGAGCAACAAAAATGATTAAGGGACTGGAGGCTAAAACATATAAGGAACGGTTGCTGGAATTGGGTATGTCTAGTTTAATGAAGAGAAGGACGAGGGGGGGACATGATAGCAGTGTTCCAATATCTCAGGGGCTGCCCCAAAGAAGAGGGAGTCAAGCTATTCTCCAAGGTGCCTGAAGGCAGGACGAGAAGCAACAGATGGAAACTGATCAAGGAGAGAAGCAACCTAGAACTAAGGAGAAACTTCCTGACAGTTAGAAAAATTAACCAATGGAACAACCTGCCTCCAGAAGTGGTGAATGCTCCAACACTGGAAGTTTTTAAGAAGAGACTGGACAGCCATTTGTCCAAAATGGTATAGGGCTTCCTGCGTGAGCAGCGGGTTGGACTAGATGACCTCCAAAGTCCCTTCCAACTTTATTATTATTATTATTATTATTATTATTATTATTATTATTATTATTATTATTATTATTATTATTATTATTATTATTATTATTATTTTATCAATCTGCATAAACTGCTCATTCACTGAAATGGAAAATGAAAGGTAATGCATGATTGATATTTTTTCCCCAAGAAAGGATGTAAACAAAAGTTGTTTTGATCTTAACTCTTCATTTGTTATCGGACACATTCAAAATAGTGAAATCTATTCCAACAGCTAATATACCAGATGAGTATTGTGTCTGGAGAATATTAATTCACAATATGGAAGTTAGCATGTATGAAGCCAGGACCAAGATCCACTGCTTTAAAGAGATAACTTTTATAATTTGTTTATATATGGAACTTTGGGGCAATTCTCTACATCACAAATCGGCTGTGTTCATCTGCAGCACACTCATTGCAGGAACCCTAGTTAATATGGCCAATGATGAAGGATGGTGACAATTCCAGACAACATCTGGAGGGTCACTGAAACAACACATGTTTCAACAATCCCTTCAGAAATGAAGGTGCAAGATGCAATAACTGGATTTTCTGTAGCTATGTGCATTAGTGTACATCAGAGACTTGTTGAATTAGTGTGTGTGTAACACAACTAAGATTATAGCTAATGAAGATGCATTATGGCCAAGGTACCATCAGATCTCAGGGTCACAAATAACATCTTTAGGTGTTGAAGAAGTCTCTTTTCTGCCAATTACTACAGCTGCATCATCTTGATAAACACTAAACACAGTCATTTCCTTTTCCATATAATCCCAAGATCTTATAGAACTAGCTAGCTGGTCCTAACCATAAAGATGTCAAAGAAAAACAGAAAAGTGATTCTCAAGTGCTTAAGTTACATTTGAGGTATATCCATCAGGTACGGAAGTGTTCAACGAAAAGGAAGTCACCCATTTAGCTGCAGTTAAGCTGAAGCACTTATTATTTCAGCCATAATCTAATACATTGGTGGTCTCCACCATCTAGCTGCAAGCCATCAAAAATGTCTTGTCAAAGCTATTCACAAGCAAGGATTTACTCCAGGATATGCCCATTTCTTCTCCCAAGGTCTACCTTGAAGTTAAATTCATCCATGCCTACCACAATCTGATTTAAAAATTTTAAAAGCTACCAGATCTTTTTCATTGAGGGCTATTTGATTATATGGAGCCTCAAAGTCCATCTGGTTACATCTCTGATATATCTTGCAATGTTACAGAACGAGAGGCAAATAAAATGATCCAAACACTTCCTTTGGTGCTTTGCCAATGTATCTAACATATTGAAACGATGCGTTCATCCATAGATACAACCTTTTACAGAGCTATGTAAATGAAAAACAACATCCACCATAAACAGAAGAAGGGGGAACGGAGTGGGCTTTGCTAATTTGCAATTTTTCTGAATTTGTGTTGTGTAGATCCAGATACAACATTGATATAAAATTCTCTCTTGCCAGATTGCTTGATTATAAGAATAGAAATCTGTTCGGAAGGTATATTTGAAATATTATTTAAAAGTTTTCTGATGGTGGAATGCTTGAATGCTTCAAACCCTGAATCTAGCTCTACAGTTGATCTCTTAGAGTTCAATTGAATTACCTGTAAATTTGTTGCAAGAGGGTCATCATCTTCCATTGCATATTATTTTTGGTTTTTAGCACCTGGAGAGGAAAAAAAATGGCTAATTACCTTTTGGATTACTAGGAGTTCAAAAGCCGTATAAAGAAAGAGGCTGCTTTAAGTTAGTGGCTGTCTACAAATGCTTGACTGTTATTTTTCCCCCCAAAGTTTTTAATCTCTTGAACACAACAGGGAGTGGGAAGAAAATGAATGTTTTATATAAAAAGGAACTTGAAATTAAGCATGACCCGCATGCTTGAGCTCAACTTCATTTACAAGTTGCACATGTCTTGGAAAATACTCAAATCAAAGAGAAATTCACTTCATAGTCACATATATTTCAGCCTTCTCCAGCCTATTGGCCTTTGAGTAATAAATTGCATAGATTCGCTTAAAATGGAACATAACTGATTCTTCCACTTTACCTAATCTCCTTTATATTTGTTCTTCCTTATCGCTCTCAAATACCTCCCAATATTGTGATGTATATGTGCTGCTCAAAGACATTATTCATATGGCTCTCATATACACATATATACACAAACACACAGACACACATTCATGTAATTCAAGAATTGCTGAACATTTTAATGGTGCTGGCTGATGTTGCATCCTTTTCTATTTGCAGTTCACATACCATTCATCCGCCTTTCATTCTTTAAAATCCGCATAACTGGAATCTTCATAAACATTCCATACACTTCATACATGGGAATGTGTTACAGCTAATCCTTGACCACAACTGAGCCCCAAATTTCTGTTGCTAAGCAAGATAGTTGTTAAGTGAATTTTGTCCCATTTCACAATCTTTCTTGCCACAGTTTTTAAATGAATCACTAGTAAAGTCAATTAGTTTATTATAGCCACATGGCCAGAAACAGTAAAATATCCAATCGTAGGCTACTTACATACCTACATATATAAAAATACACTGAGCATGATCTAATGATGAATAAGATGAATAATTTGATTTTAGAACAGAAACTATTTATTTATTATTGTGGTTTTTAGTATCGCCTGTTCACCGCCCTGAGTCCCGTAAGGGAGATAGGGCAGTATATAAATTTAATAAATAAATAAATAAATAAGAACACATATAATAAAAATAATTATTAAAAAGATCTAAAACGTACAAGGTTGTTAAGCGAATGTGACTTCCCCATTGATTTTGCTTGTCAGAAGGTTGCAAAAGGGGATCACGTGGCCCTGGGACACCGCAACCGTCATAAATATGAGTCAGTTGCCAGGCATCCTAATTTTGATGCCATGACCTTGGGGCTGCTGCAATGGTCGTAAGTGTGAAAAATGGCCATAAGTCACTTTTTCTGGTGCCGCTGAATGGTCACTAAACAAACTGTTGTAAGTTGAAGATTACCTGTATTACAGAACAAGTAGTCCTTGATTTATGATCACAACTGGGACCACACTGTACGTTGGTACAGTCATAAAGCAAATCGGCAGATGATAAGACCCAATTTTTATCATCGTTTTACCACAGCCATTAAGCAAATCGCCCCAGTTTGCCACTGCCTGTTTCCTAAGGTTGGAGAAGGAGTGACTGGCCCAAGGTCACCCACTGGGCTTTGTGATTAAGTCACAACTAGAATTAATGGACTCCTGGTTTATAGCATGATGCTCTAACCCAGGGGTAGGCAATCTTGGCTCTTTTATGACTCGTGGACTTCAACTCCCAGAATTTCTGAGCCAGCATGAGGTAAACTTTGGCCCCTTCATGACTCGTGGACTTCAACTCCCAGAATTTCTGAGCCAGCATGAGGTAAACTTTGGCCCCTTCATGACTCGTGGACTTCAACTCCCAGAATTTCTGAGCCAGCATGAGGTAAACTTTGGCCCCTTCATGACTCGTGGACTTCAACTCCCAGAATTCCTGAGCCAGCATGGCTCAGGTTGGAAACCTCTCCCTTTCCCCTCAGCGTGACTGGCTCAGGAATTCTGGGAGTTGAAGTCCATGAGTCATAAAAGAGCCAAGGTTGCCTACCCCTGCTCTAACCATTACACCAAGCTGTCCCATTTTTTTTTTCCTGAGGAGACACACACAAGTTTTCATAAAATTCATAAAATGCAGAACAACTAACACTTCATTGTCATAGAAACTGTCCCCATCAAAATGCATTTCCTTCTGTTATCATAGTCAATGGGATACTCCAACATCACTGGTATTTTTATCTGGGTGAATTCAGACAAGCCGTTTTTCAGCGGTTAACAATATCAGCTTTGCACATTCAAATTCTAACAATGCACTTAAATGCTCTGCAAATCACGCCTTTGCACCGACCGGTGTTTCATTTGTTCAAACAGGATTGAGTCCTTTGCATGTGAATGCACACATACACGAGTGAATATGTAAGTGCATCTGCGCGCATGTATAACTATGGGGCCTTTTCAGAAAATTCTGCTACTGGCTTTTGGTTCTTTTTCACTGTAAATAATAGAGTTTAAATTCCACAGCTGCAATTGTTTTCTTAGCAGACTGTTGGGCATTCATTCATTATACTAATAAAACACAGCAAAACGAGTCTCTGAACCTGGAGGGTATTGTTACTTTTCAGACAGGTGTAGTGATAGACACACATTTCCTATCTCTTAACGGTACCATAGATGCTATCGTTGGAGACAAAAGAGAACAGAATGGATGACAATTGTTCTGTCGTCAGAGAGATTTGTAGCTTGCTGTTAAATGCTCTTTTCCAGAAACAGACTGTCTTGTTCTAAGGCAATGCAAAAGAGCTGTGCTTTCTTTGGAAGTTCTAAACAAACTGTGCCAGTGGTTTTCTTTCTGTTGAAATTAAAGGAGTTTGATTTGGTGAAATTTTGTTATGTCACCACCAGATTTAGTTTAAAAGGGGAGAGGGTGAAGCTGGGTGCACTGGCTAGTTTCTGAAGCAATAAATTGCAAATTTGTTGTACAGGTAGTCCTTATGACCACGATCTTGCCCAAAATTTCTGTTGCTGAGAGAGTTGTTTAGTGAATTTTGGCCCGTTTTATGACCTCTCTTGCCACAGTTGTTAAGTGAATCACTGCAGATGTTAAGTTAGTAATACAGTTGTTAAGTGATTCTGGCTTCCCCGTTGACTTTGCTTGTTAAAAGTTCACAAAAGGAAATCACGTGACCCCAGGAAGATGCAACTGTCATAAATATGAATATGTTGTCAAGTGTGTGAATTTTGATCACATGATTATGGGGATACTGCAATGGACATAAGTGTGAAAAATGGCCAAAAGTCACTTTTTTAATGTCGTTGCAACTTTGAACACTAGGTGAAATATTGAAAACTATCTGTATGAGATTGGATCACAGGATGTCAAGTTCAACCAACATGGACTGACAGTCATTTTATAACATATTCTGCAGCAAGATTGTTGTTTTCCAGTACCATAGCAATTGTGCACAGTTATTTAGGGCCACAATGCTATATAATTTGAGACCGCATTTCAACCACACAAGCGTATCTATATCAAGTGCAAGATGATACACAAATGCAATTGTTTGCATTCACCCCAAATTTACATACTTTCCTTTCCTTCTCTGACTTGGGGAACTAGTAACTGCCTTCCTCATTTTGCTTCTGATTATTTGTTGCATATATTGTTATATTTCAGTTCCTAAGGTTCCAGACAATACAATATTTATTTGCTGTTTGCTTAATGAATTGATCAATTAGCTTATAACCCCCCCCCTTTCACAAATGACTCTGGGTGGAGTAGAATTAAACCCAATACAAAGCCAAAAAAACAAATAAAATAATCAGAAAAAGGACATCACATAACAGCAGGAAACACATAAAATAGCAAAAATAAACCATATTCTTCTATTGGCGTGCCACCAATCTACCTTATAACTTGGAAGAAAGCCAAGGTTTTGAAGATTGTCTAAAGACTTGTAGAGTTGGGGCAGTCTAAACTTAAGGCTAAACACTCACCTGAAACACAAAATAAACAAACTCAAGTCCTCTGGCCCAAACAACACAAACTATTATTTGAGGACATGGTTGAAATAAAATCATTGGTGGTCTGCTTGATCTTCATACATGCTGGCTAATTAAAAGCTAGAGATGGATGGATGGGTCCAATTCTCTTTCTCACACGTTCACATTTTTTAAAATATGCATATTCTTAACTATGGATGAAAACATTCTCTCAAAATAAATACGTCAGTTGCCAAGCATTTGAATTTTGATGACATGATCATGGGGATGCTACAACAGTAGTAAGTGCGAAAAATGGTCATAAGTAACTTTTTTCAGTGCCATTGTAACTTTGAAGGTCGTTAAACAAACTGTTGTAACTCAAGGACTACCTGTAGTGTAAAAGAACTACAAAGAATGACTAAAATAGCAACGAAAGTATTACAAAATATATCTAAATAAAAGATCTTACACTTATAAATCTTTCCCTTGCAAATTCAACAAAAAGAAAATGTCTAACAAAAACGTCCTTCCATTGCACTTCATTAAGTGATGGACAAGATACACAGCCCCCCAACATAGCTGTTCAATACCTAAAAAGGATTCCACATGCTGTTCTACCACAAAAGGCAATCCAGTCCCCATAGATATCCCCCTTTGATTAAATGGATGATAGTCAGAAATTTAGCAGAAATTGGAACATCTCTGGTGGCTGAATATCCAGCTAGGAAGTTACTAATGAACAAATTTGCACCATATGGAAAGCACGGCAGGTTTTACATCACCAAACATCTCAGAATAAATAAAAAGCAGAAAACACATTTAAGATGGGACTCACTGTGCTTCCTTCCTTTGGGAGAGAATGGATTTACACTATTTGTGTAAAATCCCAGTCTCTCACAAGAGTCACTTGGACGAATAAGGAGAATTTTACAGTTTTCTTTGGAGGTAGCTCCATCAGTCAGTTATAATCACAGAGAGGTAGGGATTGAATCACCTATGTTGGACCTTCCTTTCCATAAGAGAGTTTGTCTGTGCTATAACATCAACTCAGTCCAGTTACAGCTTCCCTGTTTCATGAACTTCCACATATGGACTTGACAACAACCAGCATGGACTCCTGATCATATCCCATGATGGAAGAAGTTTGGGTCTGCATTAACCTGGTAACAAATTCACTCACTCCTGTCTGATAATGCTTCTGGTACATTTGGGTCCAACCTGTGTACTTGATTGGTATGAATAGCAAGGACATCCCTGTTCCTGTTGGGTTTCTTTAATTTTTTGTTCTTCTGTCTCTTTATCCTGTTATTTATTCCATCCTACCTACCTGCTCTTACTTTTCCTGGAATATCTAACATTAAATTCACAATTGGATGTGCCAGTTCTTACAATATTTATTCCTTTGAATGAAGACCCATGAGTATTTTATTGATACTGCGCTTTGTCATAAAGTGTTGCATGAAAAGAGCAATACGGTATTGTTTGATGTAACAAAGTGTTTCTCAACTTCAACAACTTTAAGGTATATGGACTTCAATTCCCAGCATTGAGAGCTACTGATGTAGTACACAGTCACATAATGTGTGCATATGTATGCCTATATATGTGTGTCTATACATCAGCATATACACATTAAGATTCTCTTATGCATAGTGTTTTAATGTTGAGAATATGGACTTTTGCATATTGCTGAAGCACACTTCACAAAGAGAATTGTACTGTGGTCATTCATGCATTTACAATGAGTGAAGTGTTTTATCAATATGTTCAGATGTGGGAAACATGGCAGCGCTGAAATCTGTAGGAATAATTTTGCACTTTGGGCAAAATATAAGACAGGTGCAAATGAAAATTTTCAAGAGAAGAATTCATCCCAGAAAGAGGATCAGGTAGTTTGCCTCTCTAAAAATCAGGAGAGAACGCGTAGGATTCTAATTCCAAAAACTTACCAAGAAACAAATTTCCTTGGAACTAGGTAGATAAATACTATGGTTAAGGTAAGTTTAGTTGATTCTAATCGGGATGATCTGGATGAAAGAAAAGTTTTGGTCTGCTGTTATGCTGAGAGGGTGCAGCATAGGTCATTTGGTCATTGCCTATAGACAAAAAAGTTAGGTTCTGTGATTCCAATAAAAATAAAGATTTCCTTGAGTCTAATTCTACTCCTGGTAATTTGTGCAGACATGTCCTTGTAGGGGTTTGTTGTTGTTTTTTTTGGTACTAATACAAAACTGATTTGCCATTATTTGTTCTGATAATACAGTATATTCCTTCCAGCATTACTAAAGGGTTTTCTAGTGGTCTTCCATTGAGCAACTAACCCTTCTGGCTTTTGGAAAGGGTGTGCAGGGTTGCTTGGGTGCTGTTAACATGCTGTGGATATAATTTGAATGCATTATTTAAAGCTGAAGAAATATATTTAATTTCCAAGACTGGGACTTTATCCAAATGGATAAAAGAAATAATTAGATGTAAGCAATGTAAGCATGTAAAGCAATGACATAAGAATTATAGAACAAGGATTGAAGTTCACAGAAGTTTGAGAAGCTCCAGAAATTCAGGAAAAAAGAAAGTTGGGGTTGTTTCATAAAAAAGATGGAAGGAAGGAAGGAAGGAAGGAAGGAAGGAAGGAAGGAAGGAAGGAAGGAAGGAAGGAAGGAAGGAAGGAAGGAAGGAAGGAAGGAAGGAAGGAAGGAAAATCATACACGGGAGAAATTAAAATTGACATATCCATCCTACATATATAAGAATATCCATATTTAATGGTCCATCACAACTTTGAAATCTTAGGTTGAACTTTCGTACTTTTGAACGTTCACGACACAATTTGCTGAGGCTGTGCAATATTGCCTTTTTATGTGATTTCTGCAACTTTTTCCAACAGTGCCCTTTCCTGCGTACCCTAAGGAATTCTTTGTTCAGCTGACCTTCTATGCCACTTCTTCATATTATTCATGAATTGCTGTTGGATCTGTTTGGTATAACTCTTAGATAGGTTAGACAGGAAATATCAGATGAGGTTGAAGTGAGTGGAACTTAGCTGAGAACCTTGGCTAACTTATTTTGAGACCATGTTAGCTTCACCTGTGTTTTTCAAAAATCCCACTCTCCCTCTTTCTTTTTGCGTGAATCTGCTGGCTTATTAAAAATAGAAATAAAACTCTGAAAATGGGCAAACTATTCTGTGTAGAATGCAAAATGGGTGTTATAATATATCCTTTTTTTTGGGAAAACACACATTGTCAGATTGTGCAAATTCAGTATTTTAATCCAGTTAACACAACATCAGAGTTGGAAGGGATCTTGGAGGACTTCTAGTCCAACTCACTGCTCAATCAGGAAACCTTATACCATTTCAGGCAAATCGTTGTCCAATCTCTTCTTAAAAGGCGGGGAAGTACAAGGTGTATTTGTTCACAACGAAATGTGGTTCAAGTCAGTTTCTTAGGCATTGTGAGTATTCTGAGTTTTCATAACAAAAACTCTATTGAATGGACATCAGAAAAATGGAGAAATTTCCTGACGGTAAGAATAATTGATGGAACAGCTTGCCTGATGGAGTTGTGGATGCTCCATCACTGGAGGTTTCAAGAAAGGATTGGACATTTATTTGTCCAGGATGGAATAAGGACTCCTGCCTTAGGCAGGGGCTGGACTAGAAGACCTCCAAGGTCCCTTCCAGTCCCATGATTCTATGATATTTATTTATCTCTGAACAGCAGGACCTATTTCTAAACCTTTCCAAGTGACTGGCACACACATTTATATCCACAGAGGCGTCTTTCCAAACTTTGTACTACTGTAATGATTACGTGTTCCTCCTCAGCATTAAAACAGATTTATTTCACTGGGGTTCAGGGTGAGCAAGAAAGAAATAGAACACTTACTCTAACTGGTGAAATTTTAATCTGAATATGAAATAAAATGATGACAGAACCTTGCAACTTTTTCAAACATAAATAATTTGAATACGAAAGTGATCAAGTTTAACAGTGGAAATATGAGTTTGCTTTGTTCTGTATGATTCCTGAAAACCTGGGTTTAATTTTGAGACAATCCTCTTCCATTTTCATTCCACATTTATTTTGGATCAAAGCAACTATAGAAAATCCAGACTTTCTGCAGTGAAAGAAACGTCAAACAGGGCTCTAGCTATAGGCATCCAAAGCATAAGTGCATGGAAAACCTGTATCCCTTTCATAATTTACTTTGGACTTTGCCTAGACCAGTGTTTTCAACCTTAGCAACTTTAAGATTTGTGGACTTTAAGGCCCAGAATTCCCCAGTCAGCATGGCCAGCCAGAATTCTGGGAGTTGAAGTCTACTCATTGTAAAGTTCCCAAGTTGAGAAATTCTGGTCTAGGCAAAATGAGAGTGACTTCTGACAGCAACTTAGGTTTCTCTGCAGAACATCACAACCCTTGTTTGTAACATCCATCCACATATTTGCTCATGATTTCTTGTGGGTTGCCGTGATGTACTGTATAGTTTGAAAAAGCCTGCGGGATTATATTCCTTTTTTCCATTTCCCCTGTCTTGCAACCTATTAGTGGCTACAACTCCCAGAATTCTAAATTGAACTGGATTCTACTGGAGGAGGCTACAGAAAAATCTCTGAACAAACCTTATCTATGCTCTGTGTAGCCAATAAGCCAATGAGTAAATTCCAAAGCAAAGCAAAAGTTAAGGTTCAGGATTCAGCCTGATCTAATCACAAATCCCTTTGGTTGGCTGCTGGACAGCCCAGATTGCTAAAATATATGGGCTGTTAGGCAAATCCATCAGGACTCTTTAGAGGCTCTTATGATTTTATGTTCTACTCTGAACCAGAAAAGAGTCACATGAATAATCCAGGCGCAGGGAGAAACTTGGGAGCTTAGATCAAGTGTTTTTCCAACATTTAGTAAGCCTACACTGGAAGAAGTTGTTAAGCCCAGAAGAGCATATGGCAGTAGTTTTGTGCTGAGGGAGAAAGAGAGAGAGAGAGAGAATGTCTAAATAAATCCAATTTACATGTTTCAGGGAAGGGATTGGAGTTGTAATGAGATCTGATCTCTCGACTGATATAAGATAGTCATGGCTTTTTATAGATTATTCTAGTGTCCATATAGATATTTACTGAGACATTGATTTCCCACTTTTTGGGTCCCAGAGCTCCCTTCCTCTCTTTAATGCTGATGGGCAGGATGAGAAACCCACATTCATTGCCGCACTTGACACAGAAAATAAACCTATGGCAGGGGACGATGAATATCATATCCAAGTTCTCCTGCACATATAAAGAAGAGGGGAGAGAGAGAGAGAGAGAGAGAGAGAGAGAGCAGACACATAAAAAAGATTGAACAAGAAATCCCAAGGCAATTTTCCAAAAGACAACTGGACTTTCTTGTTTTTTTCCTTGAAAACGTTTTGTTTCTCATCCAGGAAGCTTCTTCAATTCTAACAGAATGACAGGGATGAGAAGAGAAATGTTTTCACAAAAAAACCCCCAAGAAAATACAGTTGCCTTTTGGAAAAGCACCTTTGGGACAACCATAATCTGGATGATTGAGAATCTCCATAGACACACACACAGAGAGAGAGAGAGAGAGAGAGAGAGAGACAGACAGACAGACAGACAGACAGACAGACACAGCAGAGAGTACAAAGAAACAGATAGAGTGAGAATCTCCATAGACACATCGAGAGAGAGAGAGAGAGAGAGAGAGAGACAGACAGACAGACAGACAGACAGAAGCAGAGAGACAGACACAGCAGAGAGTACAAAGAAACAGAAATAGAGTGATCCACAAAGACCAAAATATCTATCTGTTCTTTGGAAAATTTGGCAGGATCTCTTTTTTCACTGAGCAGAATAATCCTTCTCATAATAATCCTGCAGGTCGTATCACTGAGAGCTGAGAACCACAGAGTTCACTCTCAGCAGGTAGCATGGGGTGACAAAAGGGAAGCAGAACAAGAAACAAGTGCTGAGTCATCTGAAAAGTGGAGACTATCAGGTACTTGGAGAACTCCTTTGAAAAGTAGACAATCACCACTATAGACAATCTGCCTCTATACATGCAAGTCAGGGAAGGCAACAGATGGAACCTACCTAGGGACACTGAATTAAGTGTGGTTTTCTCTATTTCCCCTATAAAGATATACAAGGTCTACAATATATTATATAAAAAAAAATCTGGAGAGTGGACGTTGCAGTACTTGGAGACAGCAGTATCGAAGAGAAAGAACTGGAGAAAATCACAAAATACAAAGACCAGTAAACGGAAGTGGAACAACTGCGCAAAAGAAAGCAAAGATAAAAGGTGCCTTGAAACACATCTGGAGCACCACTTGAACACCATGGGCATTGACAAAATCGCCACCAGTCAATTGCAAAAGACAGCTCTACTTGGAACAGCTTACATCCTGCAAACATGCCTTTAATATCGACAACTTCTGCCTACTCCAGATCCTTGGGAAGGATTTAACAGACGCAGCCTAAACATCTAGCTGCTATGCAACCAACCAGGGTCAAGGTCACCTATTTTTTAAAAAGAAAAAATGAAACAAATTTACTCAAAAACAGGTAGAAAAGCTCAAAAGGCCCAATCTAGAACTAAGGAGAAATTTCCTGACATAAATTAGTTAGTGGAACAACTTGCCTTCAGAAGTTGTAGATGCTCCAACATGGGAGGTTTTTAAGAAGAGATTGGACAACCATTTGTCTGAAATGGTACAGGGTTTCCTTCCTGAGCTGGGGGTTAAACTAGAAGACCTCCAAGATTTCTTCCAAATCTGTTATTCTGTTAAAATTCTGGCCTTTCTCTCAGCCAACTTCTTGAGGGGGAAAAAAATCAAAATTCTGGCTGCACTAGACTGCTCCTCTGTCACAACCTGAGTCGATCAGGCAACAATTTATGCTAAAAGACCAAAGACCATTTTTAAACATTAGACATAAAAATGATCCCAGATCTTTTAATCTGATGTGGGCAAAGGAACTGAAATCCTGCTCAATTAACATTCCCAGAGTAGAGTCCATTCAGAAATTCCCTGGCCTAAGGGATTAAATGCTTATTATACCACTGTCTTCGTGACAAAGAGTTCCCTCTATAAGCTGACATGTCATACAAAATTGCCAATTTATAGAAATATTCCTTGTTTAGAAAACAAGACTATCCAAACACTATCATTATTAGAGGCATCAGCAAGCCTAACCCTGCATTAGTGCAGAAGCTCTAGATACATTCGTCAAACACAGTTTTCTTTCATTCATTCATTCATTTTTTTCCCCTCCCTTCCTTTCTTTCCTCCTTGCCTTTTTGTCCGAATACTTTTAAGTTCAGGGACAGAGAACATGTCTTCATTAGAAACATTAACATTCACAGCCTGTAGTAAATTTTGACAGTGAAAAGGTCTCTGTAACCTTTAGTTGTGCAGAAATTTACTTCCCAAGAAAATTACAGCTGGCACTGTCTTAATTAATGCTAGCTTTCTTTTCTGGAAATTGTGGGCTTGTCAGTTAAAAAAAAAAAGACGGGAAGAAGAAGAGAGTGAAAAAAACCCCACATTTTAAAAAGTGGACACAGAAAGCAGCTATGAATAAAGTAGGAGGGGAAAAAATCATAATATTGCTCTGTTTGGGTTTGTGCGTGTCTTGTTTGTTTGACAGCAAGGACAGGAAAGCACCGCCTGGATTTTTGCCACCTGGGACAATGGCTCTATACTCTTAAAAATCCATTTGCATCCTCCTTGTTTGAAATATTGTTTTATAGTTGCAAAGTGGGTATTATTCCCTTCCCCACCTACCTACCCCACCCCACCCCACCCTGGTGATATCCTTTCCTGGTAATCTGTTTTCATACCGATAAGTGAAATAAAACCTACAATTACAGGAGGGGAACACAAGGGGGGAAAATGGATGCTTTGGTTTTGTCTGTTTTGAAAAATATCACAGCGTCCCTCCATTTGCATTTTTTGTTCACAGGAAGGAAGGAAGGAAGGAAGGAAGGAAGGAAGGAAGGAAGGAAGGAAGGAAGGAAGGAAGGAAGGAAGGAAACCAACATATCTGCATGGAGAACTTCTAAATATAGCCGCAGTGACCATAGGTAACTTTTTTTCATTAGATAACAACTTTCAGTACCTCTTCAGTTTATTTTTGTAAGCAGCATTTTAAATGCTTTATTCATAGCTGAGAACTGAGGAGGAAGTCCAGTGGTTTTGCTTTTCCAACCCACTTCCAGCTTCATATAAAATACATCCTCAAAAAGTCTTAAAGGATAGGAAATAAGTTCTTAGAATGAATCAAGGGTTAAGTATTATAGCCCGCTCGTCTGCACACTCGTTGGACATATGCCTTTAATGGTTCCATCTTTTCCCTTTCCTTTTTTCTTTTTAACTAGCACGTTGGAATAGGCGATAAAATTTAACCAATAATGAAATATTCATAAGGACCACCACGCTAATCGGAAAGTGTTATGCTCAAAGGGCACACACTTAAGCAAATATTGTATGGGCTGCAAATCCTGGCATTTTTATCTTTTCGCGTGGAGCAGAAGGCAACAGTAAACAATGGCTTCAAGATTTAAACTGTTGGAGCACGGGGGCATTGGCAACCACATGATTGAAATCGCAACCCTTGGTTATGTGGGTCACAATGCGTGGCAAAAAGATGCAAGGCTGAAACCAGGAGCTTTACATCTCTGTCAAGTCCTGATGTGTACATTTACTAAATAAACAAATGGGTGCCAATTTGGTTTGGCAGCTAAGGCACCAGGCTAGAAACCAGGAAACTGAGTTCTAGTTCTAGTTCTTAGGCAAAAAAAGCATTCTTTCCTTCATGGCCTAGAACAGAGGAAGGGTCACCTGGTGTCCTGCTTTTTACCTTTGCTGCTGTTTTGTATATACAGGTAGTCTTGTTTAGTGACCATTACAACATCACTGAAAAAAGTGACATATGTTTTTCACACTTATGACTGTTGCAGCATCTCCATGGTCATGAGATCAAAATTCAGGCGCTTGGCAAGTGACTCGTATCTATGACGGTTGCACTTGTCTCAGGGACAAGTGATCGCCTTTTGCAAAATCAATGGGGAAGCCCAGATTTACTTAGCAACTTAACAACTGCAGGGATTGACTTAACAACAGTGGCAAGAAAGGTAGTAAAATGGGGCAAAACTCACTTTACAACTGTCTTGAAGGCTGGAATAACAAAAGGCATTCTGCTTTCAGGCTGCCCATGCTAATTACCCGCAGTGCTCTGGAAAACACACAATACACACAGAGAGATAAAGATGTGGGGTCCAGGCTAAGGCACTGCAAAGCTCTAGCCAAAATGAATTGGTGTGGTACCAAAGTCACCTACAGAACAGACCTCTTAATATATTGGCAGCTGCAAAATATACAGTATTTCCCCCTTAATCCTTCTCCCTGTTTCTTGCAATCAGGCTGAATTTCCAAGCCTCCTTAAGAGCAAAAATTTCTCTATTTCCTGCAACGTGTATGTCTAGTATTCTTTCCCCAATTTTACAGGCCCCATCTCCAGGCAGAGACCATATTGATACTAAACTATCTTATTATCTATATAAACAAAAATGTAAATGTTCGTTTGTTCAAAATCTTAAATCTCCGAAAGTTCTTCACCGATTGCTTTGAAATTTTCACACAACGTTGCATTCGAATACGCGCGTGTTTTTATATACCTATATTATATAGATGTCACACCTGTGACAGGTAAAAACATGCTTTTTTTGAAAAACAGCGCCATCTGTTGGACGTAAAAGCAACACACGCTTTTACCAGACTGAGCCACAGCAACGCGTGGCTGGGTACAGCTAGTATTTGAATACATTTGAAGTCTCTAAAGTGTGCAATAAACAATAGTAGATCCTCCTATAGCAAACAGGTAGATTTAGTAAAGAGTGTCCTTAAGGATATAATATGATATCCCCTCTTCCTTGTTTAGCCACTTTTAACACGGGACCCTCCATTTGCTACCAGATAATATACAAATATATTTTACAGTTTCTTTTCTCTCTCTCTCTCTCTCTCTCCTAATGGTTATCATGGCATTTCATTTGCCTTGCACTTCTAATAATGGTAACAGGGCAGCTTTCTTTGTTTTTTATAACTGTTCTGAGTAAGTCTGACATTCACTTCAGAGGAACTAATGTCAGCCAAAAATCCATAATACTCTTGAGAATGAATAGTAAGACCCTTTCCATCTATTTTTAGATTTCTGAAGAACAAAGCCTTTTTCATTCCCCATCACATCTGCATTCCCCATTTTTTGCAACATTTTAAGATATTAAGGTTGCACAATTGCTAACACTTTGCTAGAGAGGAAAATCATCAGTATGCCGAACATTCACATAAAATGCAGGAAAATATATATATTTTTTTTATTAGAAAAGCCCCTGTTAGAACTGTAACTAATGAGTATTCCAATAGGAATGCAATTGTGTAGTTTTGGAAGGTTTGCACAGTAAATTACACCTTACTTCATGATTTACTCAGTTGCATTTAATTCACTCAGGATTGTGAGTTAATACAAATATTGAACTCATTCATTATTTTTCTGTAACTCTTATCTGTAGCAAGGTACAGTTTGAGATAATACCATATTTAAAGGAATTTTGCATCAGAGATGCCAGAATAATGTATTTGTGGTGAGTGGGATAATTCAGTTCTGAAGAATTTCCTAACTCTTTTTTTTTTTTTCTGGATTTCCTGAATATCTTGTCTTTTCCACAAATGAGAATTTGAAGAATGCCAAATTTAGCTCTCTAGACCAGCATATGGAACAACTTTGAATTGTTAACCTGATTTCCCATTTCTGCAAATACTCTGATGGGAGTTTTGCTTTGGCTTTAAAATATGCATTTGGAAGTAAAGTTTGGTGTAGTTTCCTATGTCGATTTATATGAATTGGGCTAAATGAGGAAAAATTGTAGCTACCAATCAATCAAAATCAGTGGCAGGATTCAAATACGTGAACAACCGGTTCTCTGTGTGGATGCTGCTTCCGTAAGTCCATTCTGGGCCTTGGCAACAAAAAATTAGCTACTGGTTCTGCTGAACTGGTGCGAACTGGCTGAATCCCACCACTGATCAAAATGTATTTATAGTCCAAGACCAAACACAGTACTAAGACTAGCAATACAATAGAATCACTATAAAAAGGCATTTTAAAAATTGCAAGAAAATCCTAGAACACTTAGCAGCTAACAATAACATGAAGAATGAACAGAATGAACAGAACAGTTATTGATAAGAATTTTGCATCTATATTCAACTTATTCAGTGACAACTACAATCTAAAGCAGTTGAGTAGCGCATATTTCTTTTTACAATTTAATCAATTTTGAAATTTCTCTGGGCAAATTACAATTTTTTCTCAAAAAGAATAAAATAAATAAATAAAATAGCAACAGGTATTGTGTACCATGGAAAAAGAAATAAATGTGATTTCCACATTAAATTAACTCTCCCCTTTAACAGTAGCCATGCGTTTAAATACTCGAGTAAAAGGAAATTTAGAAAATCTTATTTCTAAAATGTCACTCATTTTATGGGTCCCGCCTCTTTCCATATTTTAAAAATGTTTAGTGTTACTTAGCTCATAAGAGGCAATTTTCTTCATTAAGATTCACTAATCTCATGTCTATTAACTCATTGGAAACTAGGACTGAATTCCCTAATTTTTAAGTTCAACTTAATTGTTTTTAAGTGCTTTTGAATCAGCACCATATCCCTTTTGGGACTATTTGTAAATTTGCAACTTACTAAAATAAGAATCCTCCCTTACAGGTAATGATTAATCCACCCTGTTGAGAACTCTTAAAGTTTCACCAGCATTCAATTATTTATGGAAGACAATGTGTTTTTGTTGATGAGCAAAATGAAGTCCTCAGAGAGCAAAATCAATCTTTTATAGAGACCCCCTCCCCCCCTGGAATATTGATTTTAGCATATATTGACTATTTTCTGGTTGTTAGCTATTTGGAATGACCACACAAAATGAGGAAGTTGTTAAGAGTTTAAGGTTTTTGGTATTTATTGGCAAGTCCAGCACACATATGATTAATCACATATTCGCAAAGTGAG
This sequence comes from Protobothrops mucrosquamatus, assembly GCF_001527695.2. NCBI lineage: Eukaryota > Metazoa > Chordata > Lepidosauria > Squamata > Viperidae > Protobothrops > Protobothrops mucrosquamatus. Next base: position 227,594 of record NW_015387010.1, on the reverse strand, counting down.
CTCTTTGGAAAATTGACTGCAACATAGCAAAAACAGGAGAAGGAAAAGAAGGAAAAGCGTATACACACAAATGTAGAACTTGCCCCTCCCCAAAGTTTTTGTCTTATCAGCCTATGCAGAAATTTTGGGCAAGTGGAATGCATCTTCCACAGACCAATTTGCCTCGTTAAATGGGTTGCTTATATAGTAGTTAGCAGAAAAATGTAAGTAATTACACACCAAATCCATCTTAAACCATTTGTTATAGCTTTCTCGGCCCTCTCTTATTGGTTTTCCATCTTCATTATCTGCTACTTTGTTAGGCCTAAACAAAAGTCACAGGCATGATGAGACCGCTGAAGATGGTGAAACTACATCTGGGTTGTAGATGGGATAAAGACCTGGTGAAGAAATAACACTCCCCTATCTCGCAAATGTTCCTCCATAAACCACTTTCTAAAGTTGAGTATCTTTCCTCTCTTAACCCAAGGATACCAAGGTTTATATCTGTAGCTCAAAGGGAGGTCAGTCAAGAGATAACAGTAGGATTCTCAGCTGATATGATTGGAGTTATTTATTATAGCAATATCCTGCCTTTTCTCTATGCAACTCAGAATGGCATACATGTTTCTTATCTCTGATTTTATTGTAACAACATCCTTCTGAAGGAGAAAGGGCTGAATAATTCCACGTTTTTCTTAGGGCCCAGGATTTTGAATTTTGGCCTTCTTAGTTCACACCCAGGAATCTAAACATTAAACCACAACTATGTCTCTTGAAAAATATTTGCTAAAATGGAACAGTAGTACTCTAATGTCACCTTTAGCACAATCTCACAGTTCCAAAGTTTTCCTTTCTTTCTTCTTTACAAAGCTCAGAACCAGACTTGGGTAAAGGCCAAATCAGTTTCAGATCTGTACTACAATCCTTCTTTGAAATGTTCTGTTTTTCTCTGCCTAATCTACCTTACGGCAAGGCTACAAAGGGGGAGAAAGGATGGAATATTGATACTGCAGAACAAACAAATAAAAACGGATGACATTGATTAAATGGGTAATATTAAGTCTGTCACTCAGCTGAAGAAATCTTAATTGAATAATTGAACATTGCCATCAATTAATTGGTTCATTGATGAAATCTGCATAGATTTCTCATATAACTGAGAAAAGTAATCATTCTTTTTGAATGTGTTTCATCGAAGGACAGAGTGGTGCCTCCACTCTGCAATGAGAAACACAAGATGGGAAAGAATTGGTAGGACTGCTTTCAGCCATGCCTGAAAAGCATAAGAAGCAAGTGTCTATGGAGATTCTCAGTCATCCAGGTCACAGTGGTCCCAAAGGTGCTTTTTCAAAAGGCAAGCAGAACTGAAGAAGCTTCTTGGATGAGAAGCGAAACATCTTCAAGGAAAAACAAAACCCAGTTGCCTTTTGAAAAACCACCATCGGGACATAAGAATCAAGAAAGCCACTCCCTACCAGCAATCAGCACTGAGATAAGCATAGATTAACTCCAAGATTAACATCAGATCATCAATCAATACCCCAATCAAGGAACTGCCAAAGAAGCCAACAGCAAACAGCCCAAGCAAAGAATCTCTAAGACCAACATAGGGCAAGCCACTAGAATATAAACTGAGAACAAACCCTACTCCTTACTAGCACTGATGATGTTACCTACCTAATGATGGGTAATGAAACTTCTGCAAGAATACAACCAAACTCAGAGACCAGCAAGGACCCCTCATTTCTACCCTGAGCTACAAATAGTCTCCTTTATTGAAAGTCATTCTATCAGGACTCACACGTTGTTTTTCTCTTTGGCATGCAACTGCAACAGTTCTCACTGTGGCCCGAATGACAGGGAGTTGCCAGGCTACAGTGGAGAAATATCTATTTTGATCTATGGTAGTGTCATCGATGCAGTGAACATGAATTTGGGCAAGCTCCAGGAGACAAGGGAGGACAGGGGAGCCTGGCGTGTTATGGTCCATGGGGTCACGAAGAGTTGAACACGACCTAGTGACTGAACAAGTGGATAAATGGGGTTTTCCACCTACAATATTAGTAATAATAATAATAATAATAATAATAATAATAATAATAATAATAATAATAATAATAATAATAATAAAGTTGGAAGGGACCTTGGAGGTAATGATGATGATGATGATGATGATGATGATGATGATGATGATGATGATGATGATGATGATGATGATGATGATGATGATAAAGTTGGAAGGGACCTCAGAGGTCATCGAGTCCAACCCCCTGCTCAGGCAGGAAACCCTACACCATTTCAGACAAATGGCTGTCCAGTCTCTTCTTAAAAACTTCCAGTGTTGGAGCATTCACAACTTCTGGAGGCAGGCTGTTCCATTGGTTAATTGTTCTAACTGTCAGGAAGTTTCTCCTTAGTTCCAGGTTGCTTCTCTCCTTGATCAGTTTCCATCCGTTGCTTCTTGTCCTGCCTTCAGGCGCCTTGGAGAATAGCTTGACTCCCTCTTCTTTGTGGCAGCCCCTGAGATATTGGAACATTGCTATCATGTCCCCCCTCGTCCTTCTCTTCGTTAAACTAGACATATTCAATTCCAGCAACTGTTCCTTATATGTTTTAGCCTCCAGTCCCCTAATCATCTTTGTTGCCCTTCTCTGTACTCTTTCTAGAGTCTCAACATCTTTTTTACATCATGGTGACCAAAACTGGATGCAGTATTCCAAGTGTGGCCTTACCAAGGCATTGTAAAGTGGTATTAACACTTCACGTGATCTTGATTCTATCCCTCTGTTAATGCAGCCCAGCACTGTGTTGGCTTTTTTGGCAGCTTCAGCACACGGCTAGCTCCTATTTAAGTGATTGTCCACTAGGACTCCGAGATCCCTCTCATAGTTACTACTATTGAGCAAGGTACCCCCTATACTATACCTGTACATTTGGTTTTTCTTGCCTAAATGTAGAACCTTACTTTTTTCACCATTGAATTTCATTTTGTTAGATAGCGCCCAGTGTTCAGGTCTGTCCAGGTCCTCCTGTATCTTAGACTGGTATATCTAGACATGGTCCAAACCAAAAGAAAGTTTAAACAGCCCTCATGTCCCTGTGAGCTGCAAAACTGGAGCAGAAAGTGGGTGCATGCCAGAAGAAATATCCCTGCAATATAATGCAGAGATCACCTCCGATGAACAGGGGGAGGAACTTTGCAACCAAAAGCAGCCGCTGTAGCCGCTCTGAAGTAGCAAACGATCAAATGATTATTCAAAGGTCTTTGATAATTGTGTTCCTACCTTCTCAAAGCCTCCTGGAGTCATTAGGCTAAGCATAGGAGAGCAAAGAACAAAACTCTACAACACAAAAGAGGAATACTAGCATGCCCGCCCTTGCACTTCCCCAGAGAGGCTAATATACAGAAACTACCTCCATAGCTTTCAGGAGAGACCTAATTACAGAGCTTAGGAATTTTAATGACTTGCTGAAAATTTACAGGGAGGTGAAGGCTATGAATATTATGAAAGACATCGGCACAATCCTAAATAACTGGTTTGAACAATCAGTCTGTGGTCATTTTGGAGCTCATTCCTTAATATATTCTAGATGCAAGAAAAGGAATATACATTCATCACAGCCCTTCACCAAGTGCTACTATTCTAATGATTATTTATTTATCTAAATAATCTAATCCAAATGGTAACTTCCCTCACTATGATCTTTCCGTTTAACTATCCAAAATCTGATACGTCTAAATTACAACAGGTAATCTAATCTAATTTAATTGTCAGTAGGTCTTCTTTCTCAAGGTTGCTTTTGATTTGTGTAGCAAATTGTTCTTGAGAGCCTCATCTCAGACTAGGGAGGATGTTGAGAAGCAACTGCCAAAGCTTTTTCTGAGGGGTCCTGAGCCCCCTCTTCAGAGTAATTTGGTCCTGAGCCCCCTCTTCAGTGTAATTTGTAGCAATTTAAAATTTTTAACTTAAGTGGTTGTATTAAAAGGCACAGCTTCCTCAGAGAGCTGTATGATCATCAATAAAATGTATTCATCTGAAAATGCTACCAGATCTCTCTTAATTTGGGGGTACAATATCTTCTCAACACAGGCTGCTCCCCTTTAATATTTTTGCATCAGACAAAGCAATTACAAGAGGTTATTTAATTAATGTGCCAATGAATGGATCCTGTTCAACAACCTTTTGACTCTTCTGGCTGCTTATTTTGATTGTTACATCATCTCCTACTAGAGGTAATATGATAGCATTGTTCCAATATCTTTGTGGGGTGCCACAAAGAAAAGGGGGTCAATGTATTCTCCAAAGCACCTGAAGGCAGGACAAGAAGCAACGGATGGAAACTATTCAAGGAGAAATCCAACCTAGAAGTAACGAGAAATTTCCTGACAGTTAGAACAATAAACCAGTGGAACAACCTGCCTCCAGAAGTTGTGGGTGCTCCAACATTGGAGGTTTTTATGAAGAGTCTGGACAGCCATTTGTCTGAAATGGTATAGGGTTTCCTGCCTGAGCAGGGGGTTGGACTAGAAGACCTCCAAGGTCCCTTCCAACTCTGTTATTCTGTCTCAAGTAAATGCTGTTGTACAAATCTTACAACTTGATTCCTCTCCTAATGCCTGTAGTCAAGATAAGGACTGGGTGTAATTGCTCTCTGGAGAAGTTCTCAGACCTGGAGGATGTCAAGGAATCCCACTTAATTTTTATGGACCAAATAAATGCCAAAGTAAAATATTCAGATTCTGCTACTTGCTCCAGAACACTAAAGTAACAACCACAATGACATTAACTGGAAGAAGACAAAGGGGTGAGAGAAAGGCCTTAAAAAGAGACAAATTACTACCCCTTCTGATTTATTGGGAATGGCCTTCCTTATTTTTCTGCCATCCATAGTTGATTAGGAGATGGTGATTGTATGAATAGGAGAGCTCAAATTTTCAGAAAAGGAAAACTTTAAAGATGACTTTGTTAAATGAGATGTTTCTGCTATAGTGAATTGAATGTGGCTGCAAGGAGTGAAATAAGAGCTGTGTGTTTTATAACAGGTCAGTGGCACATTCGCAACATTATCAAATGGAAAGCCCAAACTTCACAACCTTGTTGGTTTTTCACAATAGCTTGGCCTGAGTAGTCAGATTGTACTTCAGGCAGGCTGCCCCCAACCATACAGCTCCTCCACTTTTAAATAAAATAAGAAGCTTGCCTGCTCAAAGTCTTTTTACTAAGAAAATGAATAGTGGCAGTACTATTTTGAGAAGTCAGGAATGAAGCATTTATAAATAATGACAAAATAATTATAATGGTGATAAAATGCTCATTTTACTGGGCATATAATTGGATTCTTTCTTTAAAAAAAAACAGTGTCTCCACTAATTAACACAAATTTAAACCCTCTGGTATTTTCTTTCTGTTTAGAGAGCTTATCAAGGAAGATTCACCCCAGAGACCACCAATGATGAGAACAAGACTCCTCTCCAAACAATACACATTGTGTGATTTCTTGTTACGCCTCCATCTCAATGCAGTTGCAGAAAACACCTAGTCCAGTGATGGAGAACCTTTTAGAGGTCAACCAGTTATGAAGAATCTTAAGATTCTTTTAAAAGAAAATTAAAAGAAAACTAAAACGGAAATCTCAGCTGTGATCAAGTTAGGAATATCTGTGGACAGATTGGTGCCATTGTGACGGGGAGGGTGCATTTCAACCATCAGCCTTATTCAATTTATGGGCAGATTTGTATTAAACTTAAGGCTCCTTTTCAAGTCTTGGGATAGAACTTGTGTTTCACCTACTTGGAAATGTCAGGCACTTGTCTAACATAATAAAAAAAAATCTAGTGGATAGAAAGGACTAGGTCAGTGGTGGCCTAGTGCCAGAGGGAAGAAAGAAGATGAGGCAAAATAAATTATTTTGGAAGCAATTGAGGTTGAATCAAAATAATATTTACATCCGGCCTGAAAGTCTGTGCCACTGTAACATCAAATGATTACCAGACAGAAGTAACTCCAAGAATTACATCCGACCTAAAGGACCAGAGACAAATCCTCTGCATGTACCAATACTTTTCACATTGCATCTGTATTTGCTTTCAGACAAGTGCTGCATCTGTATTACAGATGTTTATTATTATACTGTCTAATAACAGCACCAATTTTTTAATCTCCGCTCTCACCTGATATTTATTAATGGATATTTCCAAGGTCATGCTGAGGCTATGATAGTTTTGATGTTTTATTTTCAGCCTACACACATAATAAGATTTTGAAGGAAGTCAGAAAGACGGAACTCAAAAATAGTACAACCTAACTGACTGCTGTCAGTCACTATGTCTCAACTTGATTAAAGATTTCACATCTAGTATATTTTTCCTTTCTGCACAGCTGTAAGCTAATTATATTAGACTGTGAACAATATAGCAATTAATTAAAGAGAAGCATTTTAAAAAAAAACTTTAGCAGTATAAATTTAGGACTGCTGTAAAAAGAAACCGAATGATCTAGTTATTACTTAGATTGTTTAAATGACAAAAGTGCCTTAAGCCACTTTCTAAATGAGCGTAAGCAGTCTACACTCAGGATTGAAAAATCTGTTATTTTCTTAAATTCATCTAGATCTTCAAAGATCTATTCTGATAGCCAATCCAGTCCATGCTTTCCCAGATGAGTATCTATGGTCCAACCGAGGACAATTTTGGGCTGAGCAATGACATGTACATTATGTAAATTATGTTAAATTTATTCATTGCAATGGTGTCCGTATCTAACGGCCAGTGATTCCTGAATTCCAAAATCTTGCAGATGATATGCTGGATGAACATGATGTGCTTTCCAGATGCACAAAGGACATTTATCTGCCTCCCCGCATTTGCATGTTCAGTTAGACCTCTGAAAAAAGAAATCGACCAGTGGACACGAATGGGCTCTCAGCCATGTGGAGATCATCAATCAAATCAAGACTCAGGGCTCCAATTCCTACTCCTTAGAAGAGTCAGATATATCAATGGGAAGATTTGATTTCAGAATTTGCTTAGGATATTTCTATCCTTTGGGGATGCTAGCAATGGAACTAATAGAACTTCAGCTGTGCTAAACTGCTGGAGTAAATGGCTTCATGACTGCAGGTGGTCCTTGACTCACAGCCATCCATTTAGTGACCTATCAAAGTTACAATGGCACTGAAAAAAAGACTTATGACCAGGGCTTTTTTTTCTCATAGAACGCCCAGAACGGAGTTCCGGCACCTTTTTTGGATGGAACCTTGTAGGGTAGGCAAGGCGGGTTGTATGACGTGTGTGAGTTCCGGCACTTTTTTTTTTTTTTTTTACAAAAAAACACTGCTTATGACCATCTTTCCCACTTAAGACTGTCACAGCATCACATGATCAAGGTTCAGATGCTTGCAATTGGCATGTATTCGGGACGGTTGCAGTGTTCCAGGGTCATGTGATCACCTTTTGCAATCTTCTGACCCGCAAAGTCAGTGGGGAAGACAGATTCCCTTAACCACAGTGACAAGAAAGGCCATAAAATGGGGCAAAACTTATTTAACATCTATTTCACTTAGCAATGGGAAATTGGGGCTCCATTGTGGTCATAATGAAGGACTACTAAGAAGTCTAGTCTTCTTAAAGGAAGGAAGAGATAGCAGTTAATATAAGGTCTGGCGAGTTCATATTCTTTTAAGCTGTTATATATTGGGGGGGGAAATAAATGCTAACTGAGCAAAACCACAAAGAAGTCAACGCAAGTAGGGGGTCTTATAGAGATTGGCGATCTGTACCATTCTTACTGGTTGATATTTCTACCAAATGATTGCCAGTGACTTCTGTTTTGTTTTCTTTTGTGTGGATCTGTGGAGAAGATCTAATCTTAAGTAAATGACCTTCAGGGAGAGGCGATTGGCCAACTCCTAGGAGACTTATCCTTATTAGAGCATTGCTGGGTTCAAAGGCAAATCAATAAAGTTTAAGGGCCAAAATTATACCTTATACAAGCGACAAAGTCCTAAGCAAAGTCAGCAGAGGTATCGCATTGCCTACACCTGGGGGATGAAAATGGCTTGGTACGGTAGGTGAAAAGGATGAAAGAGACAGAGAGAGAGAGCACAAAGGAAGCTTCTGTTCACTTGTACTCCCTATATGTTTTATCTTAAAATGTCTACATTGGGGTTTAATTGTTGAGATGTTCTCTCAAGAAGTATGACCTTATAGGGCATTTTTCAGGAAAAGAACAGTCTATATATTACAAGGCAGCAAATGATTCATAACTGCTAAGCGGCCAGGCCCTTGGGTCCATGCTTCCCATGCGATTTTTTTTTTTTATGCATTGCAAACTCTTACATTAAATTGTGATAAATGGAGAGCGGAGGCTATTCATACAAATCAATGACTTTAGTGTATGTGTCATTAGCCTGAGAGATGCAGGCAACGGTCAGTACAATAAATCAAGCGATGATCTGCTGTCTGCAGCACGATGCAAGCAAGCAGACACATTAGGAAGGTTAAAGAATAAAATTAATCTGCATGTTTGGTCTTCCCTTCCCGGTCCTCCTCCCTACTCTTATGCAGAGCCACCCAGTCACCTGGTCAGATGGAAACAATTAAAATCACATGATCCAAAGGGAAGCAGTGGCAACAGAGGAATAATTGGTTTGGGTTAAGCTTTCCCCTCCTCTCCTGGCTGAAAACTTAATTATGCATTAATGGGATTAATTTATTCATCCTGGCGAGGAAGTAAAAATATGGAGAAAAGGTGAAATATAGCAACAAGAGTGATCTTTTTAATTGCCTTTAATGCAGGCTGTGATATAGACCCACCTGCAGGAGTTCAGCAAAAGGGATTTTAAAAGAAAAAGGGGGAAAAAAAGAGAGACAGAGGAACACGTTCTTTTAAATGTGGCATATTTCTTCCTTCTCATTTTATAAATCCTGCATGTAGTAATCTATGGCTATCCTCCTTATCCTGCTCCCTGGAGCAGGTTATGAAGATGAGTCAGCTCCAATATATGAAAAAGAAAAAAAATACATTTTTTTTTCCTTCTCAAGCAACGGAGTTATAATGCACTAGATAAAGCTTTAGCAAACCCAGTCTTCAGAGGATCATAGATGGGAGAAAAAACCATTTTTTTAAAAAAAATTAAAGTGATGTACAATATTTGAAAAGAATGAATTTGAACCATGCAAGGAATTTAATTGGATCAGTTTAAAGATTGATTCTGATTTGTACAGATCTCCTAAGTTTTATCAAGAGATTTAGCAAATACATAAGATTTTGGCATTGCAAAATTTGCCTTTAAATAGAAAAAAAATATTGTTGTTCATATTGTTGTCTTTATATATTATACATGTTTGTAGATTACTTTTTATTTATTACTGAATTGGGAATATTAATGGTCAAAGATATGGTATACAGTATACACACACATGCACACACATATTACAGCATTGGGCAGAGTGTTTATTCCTAATTTAATGAAGCTAATCCTACTGAGTTACAATACACAAATAAGGATAAATAAAATTGAGCTCTTCACAACTTAAGAAAATAGGGCAGGATGTAGCTAAAATTTGTGGGGCTCAACAGGTGAATCCCACTGATTTTATTATTACATGAATTTGGTCTTCCCTGTCTCTGTAATACAAGAAGTATATAAATGGGTGGAATCTAATTTTATCCTGGCTTCTGCTAGTTTGTCAGTGGATTTCTCCCTCTGAATGGCACTGTATACCTAAACAGTTAATATAATAACTTTTAGAATATTAGCTGAGGAAGAGAAATAGTATCAGAAAATTTTGCGTTTATTAACTGTGTCCCTAGCAAAAGTTGGTTTATTTTCATTATCACATAATTTGTTTTTATACTATTGTCTTCTGTGACTGTATAATTAATTTGGGAGAGGGCTTGTTTTTTTGTTTTTGCATAATAACCCTACCAGAATTGAATTTCTTTCTGCAGGGAAAAATAGGTTACAAATGAATTATGAAGTGGTTCAGTACCACGATGCATGTCTATTGGCAAATGCATGGACTCCCTCTTTAAAGCATCATTATTATTTCTCAGGATCAGATGGCCTGTGCAGAAGGCAATTGCACCATTCTGGAAAAGTGTTCCAATATCTCAGGGGCTGCCCCAAAGAAGAGGGAGTCAAGCTATTCTCCAAAGCGCCTGAGGGCAGGACAAGAAGCTTCTCTCATCAAGGAGAGAAGCAACCTGCAACTAAGGAGAAACTTCCTGACAGTTAGAACAATTAACCAGTGGAACAACCTGCCTCCAGAAGCGGTGAATGCACCAACACTGGAAGTTTTTAAGAAGAGACTGGACAGCCATTTGTCTGAAATGGTATAGGGTTTCCTGCCTGAGCAGGGGGTTGGACTAGATGACCTCCAAGGTCCCTTCCAACTTTATCATTATCATTATTATTATTAAAAGTTCTATCTCTTATCCTACACCTTTTAATTTTTTTTAATTTTTACACCTTTTTAAATTTTAAAACTCTTTAAAAGGTGTGTATTTAAAAAGATGTATTTTAAAAGGTGTATTTAAAAAGGTGGCTGTTTTAAAGAGTTTCAGGCAAGTTCTGTGTTCAGTTCCCATGTTCTCTAAAATGTTTTTCTCCAATTCTTTCCAATGGAGAGAAGTCCTATTCTCCAATCTCTTTATTCTATCTTATTCCCCACCCACCCCTTATATATACATCACACTGATGTAATAGAATCATACCATTAATGGGCTTAGGATCCAACCCATAAAAATGCTCCAGAGGCTAATTTCACACCATGTGCAAATAAGATATGCCTGGCTGGTAGGCATTAAAGTTAAGAATGAAAGATAACGGAGAGTGATGCATTATTTTTCCACGAGTGTGGCAACAGAGATGCAAAATAAACCCACAATATGGCTTTCAATGGGAACAAATTGGCCCAATGCACTGCAGCTAGCATGGGCAGTTTGATACTAATTAGGATATGTGATAATTTAACTTGCTAACTGCAAGAGTAAGGGGAAAGTGCGGTGTCATCTTTTTCTCAAATATTGTAGGGCAAATTAATTTCACCTCTACCTCCAAGTCTGGCAGGCCATTGTACAATGAGCAGTCTTCACCAACTGCTTCCTTGACTTTGATAGATCCGCTTTCAGGATTGTGGATGGTTTGTATCAAGTGAGGTTGCCAGATCAAGTCCTTCCAGTTAAGAGCAGAGTCTCTGAAATTGTAAAGGCTCATCACTTTAGAAGCCCTGGAAGTTGTTGAGGTGCCTGCTTCATTTTTGTCTGAAGCTCCATGATGAATGGCTTTGACACAGCTAAACTCAGGTATGATTATCAAATTGCATCCAGACCTGTTGGCATCTAAGTGTAATGGAAACTCTAGGCTCAGGTGAATGTCCCAATTAGGACACAAAAGACGAGAATATAGAGTCATGAATAAAAGTAAATAAATATTTTAGAAACTTCTGCTTAAACACATTCGAACAATTTAATCAGAAGCTTTGAGAAGGAAGGAGGCAGAGAGAGAGAGTACAATTGGATTCTCTGGCTAGCTGCCTTATTCTCTTGTTCATCTATTTCCCGGTTCCTTTGCTACATCCTTTTAGTCTTGAAGAATCCTAATTAGAAGCCCGAACAGGACACACATTCTCCTTCTCTTTCTCTCTCTCTCTCTCTCTCTGCCCTTAAATCAGTAATTGGCTTCAGTGCAGGGAATGTCAGGAAATTAACACATCACAACATGACAGCTGTTAATTTTTTCTCCATATTTGTCATATGAATCACTGCTGATTTGCCAGAGTGCATAACAAATTAGTGAGTTGTAATCAGTGGGCAGTTTCTCCTTATGTGGCACCTACTGTACTTTGGAGTTTGTGTGTGCGTGCGGTTGTGTATGTCTGCGTGCATCTGCATGTGTGTTTTAACTTCCATCCCACCACTGCTGCTGTATCCTTCTCCTCCGTCTTCTAGTCTATTACTACCCTGTTCATCAGGGTTCATATTTGCAGGGTATGTCAGTGTCAATAAATCAGTATAAGAACAACTAAAAGCTCTGGAGCTCTTAAAAATTTGATGAAGGCTTTTAGTTACACTTGGAACTGAAGGGGAAGGGAAGGGGAGGGGAGGGAAGGGAAGGGAAAGGGGAGAAGGGGAAGGGAACTGGGAGCAAAAGGAAGAGGAAAAGTTAGGAAAAGCAACAAGCAGAAGACTTAAAAGTACAAAGTTCCCAACAATGAAAAGCGATTTAACCACCCGAGGCACAAATTTCCTTTTGTCCCTAGAAGTACAAACACAACAGTATCAAAGTAAATAGTTAAGAATTTCCTGTCTTTTTATAATACCTAGCATCTCCATTGTTTGGCCACTTCATAACTGAGCTGGTCCTGTCTCCACAATTTCTTTTTTTCCCCCCCAATAATCCCTTTTATTGATTCTATTGAGCATTTCACAGTCAAGACAAATATAAATAACTTCAGTAACCTTCTCTAATATTTCAGTTTTTAAAAAAGTTTTTTTTCTTCCCATCCCTTATCAATAATCAAATTGTAAAACATCATCATTCAATCCTAATCAGAAAAGTGTGTTAATTGCTACTAGAAATAATAGCACGTTATATTTTAACCTTAATCTAACAAATCCATTTTTTTTCTTCCAACTTATCACTTTCTCTAAAAAAATATATAAAGGAAAAGAAATCTCACCCCTTACAAACAGATCTTTGAAGCCTCGGCGTTCAGTCCTGGTCGAAAAGAAATTCCATTAATAATTTTTTGAGGTCGCATCTCGAGTGATACCAAGCTTGGACGGCCCTATATTTAGAAGAAGGCAAGCTGTGGGCAATAAGAAAAAGAGAAAATAATTGTAGTGGTTTAAGAATCTTAGCCAGATGGACAAGAAACTGGTGTCAGTGAACATAAGGAATGCAGTTTGGGAGTGTTATGGGCCTGGTAGGAAAACAAATCTGGTCAATTTCTGAATAACAAGTTGCCTTGGGAGCCATTGCTAGTCAGACTGAGCTAGAAGGGAAAATATTCCGGGAATGAATAGTACTTCTGTGTTCTTATTTCAATCCTCCATCAATCTGATGAGCAGGAAATGGCTTTCTCTCTTGTATTCAAAGAAGAAAAATTGGATGGAATTTTCACATGAATGAGATGTTCTTTCAGGGACTTTTACTAAGTAGAGGTGTTTGTACAAAGAAAGGCAGGATATCTGTGGTTCTCTTTCCAGCTCTCTGCCTCTTCTTTCCTAGGCTCCAATCACCTCCAAGTGAAGATGCGTCAGGGAATTGCGCAGCAGGTGTCCAAATGAAGTCAGAGATGCTGACCCAGACTTATAGTTTTATATAAATAAATATATGTTGCATTTATATTTACAGTGAATAAGTTAGTCAGGAATTCACTAACATCGTGAGGTAAACCGTCAGGTAAATCACAGAACAGCATGCCGAGCACACACAGAAGAAAAAGGCGGGGAAAAAGGGAAACTCCCTCTTTACACCCAGAGCAACCAATCATAGTGTAGATTGCCTCATGCAGGAGCCAGCACTCTCCAATCAATCAGCCTATTATACACTTTACTGTTCCAGCTACTGAATTAAATAACGGAAGAAGACATCATTATTAGATTGACCAAGAACGATGGAGAGACGTGTGACAAAAAATAAGAGTGCTTCTTCCCACTCGCAATAAGCAAAAACTCACAATCGCCATCCAAAGGTCTTCTAAAGCATCTGAACAAAGAAATAGAAAAATAGAAGTCCCTTTTACAGCAAAAGGAAATCTACAGCTTCTAGGCGGGAATAGTCTCCTCTGCTCTGAAGATATCTTCCTGTCTTCTGTTGGAATCCTGCCTTACCCTTTAAGCATACACTTCTTTTTACCTCAGTTTTACTTTTTTTTTTTATAATCTTACACTTCACTTTTTTAAAAAAAACAACACCTAACACCTATTCTGCCATTGAGAAGAGGTTTGTCAAGAACAAAAGCCTTCAGATTATTCTGATTATATTCAGAAGAACAGTAAGGAGAACAAGGAACTCTTGACGAATATGGATGTGTCACTTGTAAAAACCCAAGACTCTCTGAAAGCCAAATATTACTCATTCCATTCATTTGGATCTCGGCTACAAAATGAGGGGCACGGGGAATAAAGGGAATGGACAAGAAAAGAAATGCAAAGAGAAGAACTTAACATGCAAATCTTGGAGAGCAAAAGAGATGAAAATGATTTGGGAAGTTAAGCAAGTCGTGCTGCATTATTTAGCAGAGAACAAATGACTGTTTGCTGTGCTAAGCAGAAATGCTACATTCCAAATATCAACGCCCAGATTGGCTATTTATGCATTGCCAATAAATATCAGAAATGTGGAAAATATGCACATACTCATTTCTATGTATAGATACAAAGGTAGAAATGATTGGTAGAATTTACACAGAAAGGCAAAAACACCATCAAGGGGAAAATTATACCCTGTGATCTATGTGGCTTGCTAGTCGTGCTAATACTGGCCAACATGGACTGAATTTAGACTGATCAGCCCTTAAATTACCTTCAAAGAGAAGATTCTTACAGTCTTTAGAGACATCCTCTAAAATGTTAACAATGCATCATTCTGAATAACAAAGTTGGAAGGGACCTTGGAGGTCTTCTAGTCCTGCTCAAGCAAGAAACTCTATACCATTTCAATGGTTGTCCAATCTCTACTTAAAAACCTCCAGTGTTGGAGATCCACAACTTTAAGATTTTCAAGGTCAGCCCCAAAGTGGAGCATACTGTAGTAGTCAAGCCGTGAAGTGACTAGAGTTTGAATGACTGCCTGAAAGGCCTCCTGATCTAGGAAAGAATGTAACTGGCATACCAGATTATGCTATGCAAAGACCTTCTTTATTTCTACCGCTATTCAACTTCTACTATTAACTCAATAAAAGAGTTTGGAGAAATCTCCTGATTTAGAAACCAGTATAGGAAGCAGAGAGTGAACACAATTTAATTGTGTGTGAGAGAAAAAAATGTACAGCAAAGAAAGGATATCTAAGAAATTATTTCGAAAGAGGACCATTGGAAGATACGTATCAGGAAACTAGAACCAGAAGAATAGCATAATCTGGTATGCCAATTACATTCTGTCCTAGATCAGGAGTCCATTCAGCAATCATTCAAGACCTAGCCACTTCACGGCTTGACTACTACAATATGCTCTACTTGGGGCTGACTTTTGAAGATCATCCTGAAGTTTCACTTGGTTTAGAATGCTGTGGCACTGGCTCTGATGGACATGCCTTATTTGTCCATGACACACCTGTACTTTGGGAGCTGCGCTGGATGCCAATTTGTTTCCTAGCGCAATTCTGTTACCTATAAAGCCCTTTATTGGCATGGGGCCCTCAAATAACCAAACTCCAGGAAGGAAGAACATAGGACAGAGGAACAACGGATGGAGGGAGGAATGGAGGGATGGAAGCAAGTCCGCTTTGACTTCCTTTCATTTTGTGTTACTACAAACACACCCACGGTGTCTCCCAAACAGTAAGAAATAAGAGTTTTACAGCCTATTAAAAAATCACTTTAAATCTGTTGCAGATGCTTCTCCTCCTCAGAATGAGGGTTACATATGGTGAGAACATCCCCAGTTTCATCACCACATATTGAAGCAACCTCAGAGAGAAATATAGACCTAAAACCAAAGGCTTCTCAGTAATCAGCCACATTACCAGCATTCACTCTCCAGTTCTGTTTGTGTTTTCAGGAACAGAAGTTTAATCTAACATAATGCTGTTTGGAAAAAAAAAATGTTACTGGTAGCCTTTTCCAGAAATTGTATGCTTGTCCCCATTGGATCTCTAAATAAAAACTGTGTAAAGGCTGTAAAGGTAGCAACCTCATGGCTACAACTATAATTATTAGGATTTAATAGCGTTTATGAATGACTTGCTAGGATTCAAGGGATAATAATAGGTCTTATTAAACATTTATTCTAGCTTATTTTTACAAAAAAAAAGTGGCCTTTGAAATGTCATAAGGAAGCATTCCTTTGAGTAAACTGGTCCTTTACAGGGCCATTTTCTCTATCTTGTGTCTACTTAATATAAGTCCCATTAAATATGACAGGATTTACTCCAATAAGTACTTAAGGATGGCAGCTTTTATCTCTAGCTACAGAACCACCACCCCCCTACCTACTTTGGCTAATCTTTTTGCTCTTTGATAAGGGTGTTGTAGGAGAAACATGGGCTGAGCTGGAAAGTGGAGTTAAATACGTCATCAGTTTGAAGTCATTGCACGGCCACAAGAGACCCACGCCCAGCTTCCATGAATTCTGTTAACCCTTATCTCGCACCAATTTATCTTTGACCATTAGGTGACTCTATTATTGTGTATAGGTAGCAATAATAAACTCTTCCGTGCTTTGAATTCAATGAATGCTCCTCGTTATTTGTGCCGGACAGGTGTTGCTGTAGCTGGGATGTTTTTGGCCTCAAGAGTTTTACTTACTCTTTTCCTTACGTAAACATTGATATATAGGCCTTTGTGGACTTTTAGCATATCAGATTTTCAGATAAGTTTAAAGGTTTTCCAAAATCATCGTAATGGTCAATGGGAAAGGCCATAGAACAAAGAGATGCTGCCTAAGGAACTCTCAAATAGGAGAGGGCACAGTCCATAGTTATATAACCAGCGGAAAAAGAGGTCCAGAAGGCATCCACTCTATCTTCTCATACTATGAAGGAAGCAGGGGGAGATATGTACTTTCAGACTTGCAAAATTAATGTCAGCCTTCCCAGGCTCATCAGATGAGAAACAGACCAGATGAGGTACTTCTACTTTATTATAAGGCTACATTAATGGGATTTTACAAGTCTGAAGGTGGGACACTCCCACCGGTTCTAGTTTAGCAGTTAAGAAAGGGAATTCTGGGAGTAAGTCTTAAAGTTGTCAAGTCTCCCTTCTCTGTCCCTTCCAACATTCAGCTTAAAATCCCATCAAGAGAAATTTGAAACAACTCTCAAGCAGCCTAAGAATAAGATAGAAAATCACAAGCAATAAGGTATTGCTTATTTCCCATTTTCCTTTAGCAGCTAGAAGCAAGAGCTTCAGCTGGTGAGAAGGAGAAGTCAAGAAGTCCAACAGGCACTCCAACAGCCAAGGGAGATAAGACCTCCATCCTTCTTTTATGGAATAGCCCACTTCCTATTTCTTCTCCTGCTAATGGAAAAGGCATTCCAATTAAAACAGAAAATGTGAAAGAGCCAAAGGCATCTTGTTTCTCAGTGCAGGTGTAAATCAGATATTTATGGGAGAGAGGAATCTTCTTCCAATGGATGGAGAGCTTTCTTTATGCTTAAAAAGAAACCTTCCTTTTTTTCCCAGGGTTTTACCAAGACCATAGGTGGTATCAGTATGCAGAATTTTGGACTTCTGATCAAGTAGGTGGGGGAAAAAAAACTATCACATCTTCCATTCAGGCAGAGCTATATCATAAAAGCCAAGCATCTTCTATTAATTCAAAGCCAAATTCTCAAAAGTAATATTCTCCTGGCATCTTCAATATTTCTCTATGATGAGGAAGAGATCACATACAAGCTTCAAATTTGAAGCTGGAGAGATGTGGTTGCTGCTTCTATATTTAATAATAAACTATTAGAGGCAGAAGAAGTTTCACCATTCTGACAAAGTTACAGCACTGAGCATGTTGTTTGGTTAAACAGAATGACAGGTGCCATCTTTGTTTTACAACTTTTCCAGCTCCTTGGCAACTGATGGTAGACAATAGAATGTCGAGTACAGCTTTCTCCAAAGAGTTCCACTGATGGGTTATCTAATAGAACACAGGCAGACTGGTAGAGCATAAATAGAAGTCATTCTTGAAGAGATGGCTGTAAATGTTTTATTAGGGACCTCACTAAGCTGCACAATATACAATTTTAAGAATATTTTACCCGGGATTAAGCTCACGAACTAAGGTTTGCAGTAAAGGGGATCTGAATAACGTGGGTTTGGTTTTGATATCCCAGACACAGAAGCTTGTAATTTCGGAATGCGATGAACTATTTCTTCTCTTTCATTTTTAAAATATTCTGTTCTGCATAGAAAATGCATATTATTATTTCATATTTGCCTTCATTCAGTCTCAAGAGAAATATTTAAAAATGTATTCTCCACCTTCTGAGATGGCACAGTCCATTTTCTTTCATGGCATTTTTTTCCGTTTCTTGCTCAGCATGGATGCCGCAAACCAGAAGAGAATCTATAAGCCTCCTGTTCTTGAAGCTGTGTTAATTTACTTTTGCCAATTTTTTCCTGTTTCTTTGATTAAGCATATGCCATTTCTAAGGATGACCCTGTTGGAGGAGGCCAGGGAAGCAATGAGAGACGCCCATAAAACTCCTTATCAAATATCATTTCATGGGAATAATTCCAGAGAATTATTTGAAATTGAACTTGGAATTTACTACTTGTTTTGCATTAACCCCCTCTTCAGAGCATTGTTTGACAGTGATTTTTCTTTCTTTCCTTAAGCTTTATTTTTTTTTAGCAATAAAACATCACATCTACAGTAACTTCTTTTCGATAATAATAATAACAGCTTATTTCAAAACCACAACAACAACACCCAAGACTTTTGCGTATGGCTCCTTTTCATATCCCCAGAACATGCACGTCTCCAGATTGTCTTTGTTTAAAACAGTTAAGAACAAGCAAAGGGGGTCAGATCTGCGAGTCACCAGGGCCTTCGGCAAAATCTGGAAGTCAGAAATACCCATTAGTTGGGTGGTCCATCAAAGATCACCTCACACCTTGTAGAACTGCAACCCTGTTTTGACTTGATGAAGGCCTTCTGACATCTTCACCTCTCCATATAATCTAAGTGATTAATTTTAGGTGTAAAGGGGAAGGAATGACATTCAAATGGCAAGCAAGACATTCTGCGCTATAAAACTCTCTTCTGCTGGCTTCTTAAACCAGATATTGAAATCTCCAACGTCGTCCATGATTCCCCTTGGTCCAAATGCACTTTATCCATTCCTCTCTCCTTTTCTTCTCCTCCACACACCGTTTTGGGTGTCCTCTCTCCTTCCACCTCTGCGTCTTTCCTTACTAGCCTTCAAATCAGCTTTCTGAGGCCGTCGTGATTCCGTAGACAGAGTGACCTTTTTATGCTTCCCTGAGCAATTTGGGAGGTTATTCGGCACAAAAGTAATTTATTGTGTGCCTGGTGTTATCGGCCCCTCTAATCTGCAGATTAACATAAATAATTATTGTAATATTGTACCGCATTGCAATAATCTCCATGCTAATTGAATAGGACTCAGGCAAACACTTGCCACGAATTCAGCATACATTAAGGTTAAGCCATCTGTTTTGTGACAGAAATAGAGAATTAAGGCATGAGGAGGAGGAGAAACTGAAAGAGAAGAATTATTATTAATGGTATAATGAAATGTTCCTGAACTTATATTCAGAAGCAGTGGCGAATTATTGCCAGAATATTTGCATACTAGCTGAAGAATTAAGCTGTCAGCTAATTCTCTTCTTTGGCAATGTGAATACTGGGGGCTGGGGAGTGGCTAATGAGTAGCAGAATCTCTAAAGCTAAGCTAAGCTTTCTATATATCTCACAAAAGAATCAAGGCAAATTAATTACAGACAGAAGTATCCAACAACATTGATTTATTAATTGCTATTAAGCACATATAGCGGTTGCCTTGCAAAGATATAGGCTGGCACGTCAAGTCTCTGAATCTGATCTATTTCAAGAATAGAAAATTAAGCCTTTTGGCTCTCAATTCTGAGATTATTTTTTTTTAAAAAAAAAATCAAAAGTGAAAAAAGAATTAAGAGACCTATCATGTAAACAAAAAAAAGATAACTCTTCATACTGATGTGATTTACTGTTAGGGCTGTAATAAAGCACTTAATTTCGGTGCCGTTTCCGGACTGAAATCTAACCATGTTTATTATCCTGTTCACTTTACTGGCATTCCTCTGAACACTAAAGGCGGTAAGTAAAAATGAAATGTATAATTTCATTTGTTAGAAGGACAAAAAGAAAAAAAGAAAGCTTCCATATTCTCTCTCTCAATATATGTATTTTTTTTTTAAAAAAAGAAAAAAACACAGATTGCTGAAGAATCTCTCTTTAGATTCTTTGTGTGTGTATATGTGTGTTCTTTTAATTGACCCATTATTTTGCTTGCTTTCATTGCCAGCACCCCCTACTGAAAACAGGAGACACTGGCTACCTGGCCCTCTTTTGATAAATAGTTTTAATTAAAATATTCTGTACCATAAGTATTTTAATGTTACAGACAAGCCAAAAGGTATGCAGCAATAAATTAAATTATATATTAAAATTAATCTATAAATATCCAGGAAAATTGACAGAAGCTTTTTAAGATTGGGAAGATGAGGTAGATTGCTAATTATGACAATTAAATAACCAGGGCACTGTCTCCCACCCCACCCCTCCCAAACAGAGAGAGAGGAAGATTAATGATAATCAATATTTCAGCACTGTTTTGGGAGAGAAAGAAGGAAATATTATATAGATGTCTATAAAAGTGAGACATTTGTAGTTTGTTGGACTCCTGCTTTTGTTATTATAATAAAACGATAACCAGGAGAACATTAAACCTTTCAACACATTTACCGGTAAATAACAAGAGGGTGTGCGAGTGTACATACACACACATTATGTTGCACAATTTATGATTGGTCTTCTCCCCTCCCCCTTCTCGCATTCTATAATGCTGAAAATAATTGACTGTTTTGCTGACTTTAGGCCTTGATCAAAATCCTCTCCATCCGCACGTATTTTTCCCATAGTATCTTTCTCTCAAAAAGAGAGAGAAAGAAACGAGAAGATAATTGAAAACATATTTTAACAGAAGCCTAGCAGCCACTACTGTGAAAAACCTAGATTTCACTTGTGATTCTTAAAAAAAAATATTTCCAAATCGAGAAAGTCTCCCCGAATAGAGCGAGACCTTCTTCTGAAGATTGGGCTGTGTGACGAGTTATCATGTTTCTCAAGATCTCTCATGGGGAACAATCGGGGTTCTAGAATCTATGGACTTCCTGAATTATACCTCTCCATCACTAGTTTCTCCTTTACACGTTTACAAATGGCCGTCTGCCGTTGAAAGGACACCCCAGTTGCATTGTTTACTTTAGCAACGGTGTAGTAAATCCAGGGAAGTCATTCAACGTGATGGCTTCAGAGATTAGGTTTCGTTTAATTGCCTGGTTGCAGTTATGGAAGGCAGTGTTGCCCTGATCATGTACCAGAGGAAAGAAGACAGGAAGAAGAGGGCGAGAAAAAAAGAACCAAAACAGTAATTCTGATTCCTAGCATGGAATAGAGACTCTGAGGCTAAAGCTCATTACTATCCATTTCTCTTGTTTTTTTTTTTAAAGGCACTTAGTATCTTTCAATCAGATATTTTCTTCTAATTAAAGAATATTCACTCCTCTCTCGCCCGCTAATTAGGTAGTCTTTGTTGTAAAATGTTTGCTCTTATCTTTTGGAATCTTCCTCAATACCTACTCATTTCCTTCATTACGGGCTTTCCTAGAGTTTCAACCAAAGCATGTTAATTTCACCCCTTCCTGCTAATTATATCCTCATTTACAGATTGTTGCCTCTTTTGATTGGTGCTTTACCCCACTTGCTATAACTTCATTAACTACATCTTCTGACCCTATTATTTCTTTTGACAGGAGTTGTTACTCCACTCACTTCCATGGCTCCCTAGCGTCCTGCAGTCACTTCTATGGCTAGTAGGATATCAAAGGATGCTGCCATTAAACAGAAGTCCAGACCATGGAAAGAAGACTCTGTATATACTTTTTGGTCTCTCCCATTTTTTAAAAAAGGACCAGCATGTGAGGCAACTAAGGTGACAGAAGACAACCTTGTGTCTGAAAGAATGGTCATTCCAAGTACATTTGAACTCTAAATATCTATGGAGATTCTCAGGTATCCAGGTCATGGTTGTCCCAAAGGTGCTTTTTTAAAAAAAAACAACAACTGGACTTTGTTTTTCCTTGAAGATGTTTTGCATCTCATCCAAGAAGCTTCTTCAGTTCTGACTGAATGGTGGAGGATGAAATAATTTATATTTCTTGCAGTCATCTTGTTGTTAGTACTCATTCTGAGAGTCGTTGAGGCCACTCGGAGGCTTATCTGTGCCCTCAGAGTCGCCTGAATAGTGCAAATGAGTGTGGAACCTTCTTGGAACTGTTGAAAGGACTGTTTTGTAAACAGGAGATAGGTGATGTATATTCTTCCCCTCTGTTGAGAGAGGGCCTTAATATAGAGGGACTGTTTGACCCCTTTTTCAAACCAAAGTCCAGTTGCCTTTTGAAAAAGCACCTTTGAGACTTGAACTCTAAAGCAAACAAATCTTGAAGTCACCCTTTCCAGAAAGTTTCATCTTGAACAGCGGCCCAGGTAAGCCCCAAGACCACCTAGTCTTAATTATGAAAAATAAGCAAGATTCCAATCAGAAAAAGAAATATATTCTTCTTTGACACACTCCATTTCTCTTTAAACTATATTCATTACTATCTCTGTATTCCTATTTGTGTGTGTGTGTGTGTGTGTGTGTCTACATAGATCAACATAGGTACATTATCTGCCAATCTGTCTGTCCCCTTTAGATCTATTTGTTGGTTCAATGCATTTACAGTCTATTCTAATGCACAAAAATATTGTTTTGATTCATTTTGTTCTATGAAAGGAGCTGAAATAAACTGACGATAATCCTGTAAAGTAGGTTAGGCTGGGAAGAAGAGGCAACATCTCAACCTGCCTTTCTCTCTAAAGTTTGAATCTACTGGCACCTGGCACCTCATAATAGTTACTGTATTTTTCCGTCTATGAGACGCTATTTTTTCCTGCAAACACCCTGTTCAAAAATCAGGTGCATCTTATACAAGTGCAGCGTCTTATACACGGAAAAATGATGGTAACCTCCGCAGCCCAGGGCATCCCTGTGTGGGTTGCCATGTCACCTGGTGCAGGGGTCAAGCCCCTGTGGGCTTGCCACTAACGGGAGGGGGGAGGGGGCAAGATCGTCGGCCGGCCGAACTTCCAGATTTGCCGGCTCAGCTGTTCGGCGCTCCGCCAAACAGCTGATCGGCACGGAGAAACTCACATGCCAGAACGTCTTATACAAGGGTGCACCTTATAGACGTAAAAATACGGTACTGAGATTTTCTTTATAACTCTTTCATATGTACATCCCCTGCACTATTTTCTCTACTTCCTTACTTTACATTGTCAGGAGTCCAACAGATAATTAGATGGCTGATTCCAATGTCACAGAAAGAATTCTGGAGCACTGTATCAAAGTGTGAATAAAACTCTTCTCAGAAACATAAGATAAGAAAAAAAACAACTCTATGCCAGAATCAAGCAACCAATTAAATAGAATAAAAATAGACCAAAGGAAACAAATAGAACAATATTTCCACTGGATTAAAGTCTTCAATTGAACTATACTCAAGTGATTTCATGGATACTCCACAGCGTTTTCTTGGCAATATGTTAGTAATTTGTCATTGCTCTCTTCCAAGGTTATCTCCTTCCTGATCTAGCTGAAATCCTTGGAATTCTCTAATGGACTCTCATCCAAACATTACCCAAGTCCTACCTGATTTCTTTAGAGTTTAGCCAAGGCTGTCTAGGTGATGAGCAAAATAAGAAAGCAATAACTTGGCCCTGCAAATAAGGTTGTATAGTTCCAGGCTGGGGCATCACCACTGATATCTTAATTAAAATGTAGATGTGAGAAGGTAAATGTTCCAGGCTTTCTAACACATCTATGGCGAAGAAGCAAGAAAGAAGAGTGAAAATGCAGTCAGAGTTCATTTAATTTATCACCAGGACCAATCAGTAATCAACAATACATTTAAATTTAAAAACAATCTCTTGTGGACTTGTATGATACTGATAGGCAATCAAGAAGCCTGAGGGAGATATGGAAACGTTGCTAGAGGCCATTCTTCGGATATTGTTTCCAAACACAGAGTGCTCACACTTGAAAAGAACATGTTGAAACCCTTCCAGAAACATATTATTCATTCTATGACATCCAGCTTGGCTGATTGGACAACCATTTATCTGAAATCATATAGGGTTTCCTACTTGATCAGGGGCTTGGACTAGAATAACAGAATATCAGAAAAACAGAATAACAGAGTTGGAAGCAACCTTGGAGGTCTTCTAGTCCAACTCCCTGCTCAGGCAGGAAATCCTATACCAGGGGTAGGCAACCTTGGCTCTTTTATGACTCGTGGACTTCAACTCCCAGAATTCCTGAGCCAGCTGTGCTGGGAGTTGAAGTCCACGAGTCATAAAAGAGCCAAGGTTGCCTACCCCTGTCCTATACCATTCCACACAAGTGGTTGTCCAGTCTCTTCTTAAAAGCTTTCAGTGATGGAGCACTCAAAAATCTTCCTTTATGCAATTTTATTTGATTTGGGTGTTCTGGCCCATCGCCCAGTCAGCCAGATGTTCAGACAGGATTTAGCATTTTTGTCTGTCTATTGAGTCCTTCCCAAGGACCTGGGTGTTGGTGTTATTATTATTATTTATTAAATTTATTTGCAGCCCATCTCATCATGGTCTACTCTGGACAGCTTTAAAATAGTAAGAAGTAAAAAGATGTTAGTGGTTTGTAAACATTTTTCCAAACAAATGAGGACAGGCCTTCCCCATATCCTCCTTTTGCATTCTTATAAATCTGAATGACTCGTTTCTAGCAATTGAGAGGCTGGAATGTAGCATATGGGAGGCCTTTTTAAAAAATACACATACATACACACATACACACGCACACACACACACACAGACCCGCAATACCCAAGTTAGTTAATATGAAAAAAATGCTGCATCTAGTTGTTTGCAAAATTACTTTTGTTGATTAAAAGCCTCTTCAGAACTTCCGGCTTGTGAAAGGGTTTTAAATTGTCTAATTTTGATTGTGATTGCTATGCAAGAAAAAAAAAAGTAACACGAGGGAAACCATTATATCACTGAATCTTTGTTAAGCAGGCCTTGGGAGTGTTTGACAGCATAATTAATCTTGCGATATGAACAAAGAAACCAACTCAATAGTATTGAAGATGCTTATTAAAAATACTAAATACCTTTTTCCACTTAAAAACCTTTTGAAATAGTGCAGTTAAGTGTCATTACCTTTTTTGTTTTTTTGTGGGGGTTTTTTTTGGGAAAGGATTTTTGTGTGTGTCAGATTTGGGTTTAAAAATTGATACAAGGGCTATATAGCAGCCGAAGAGTAAAAAGAATCAGCTTGGGTGACAATAAAAATTAGTTTTTTTGAGGGGGGGGGAAGCAACAACGAGACTTGATTTGGAAAGTCAGCTAAGCTATTTCTATACACGGCAAGAATGTATATTTTCCTTGTTCCCAGCAGAACCCATCTTCTCCTTTTGTAATCTATTTTTCTCACCAACTATAAGTTTCATTTAAAAATACTGGAGAAGAGGGGAAGTATTATTTTGCCCTTTTTTCAAATAACAGCATCTTGAAATGACTTTAGGAACAAGTCTGAACAGCCTTGATTTCCTGACACTGTTACTTTGAAATCTTTGCCTGATTTACACAGCATGCTAAACCATGGCTTGAGGAACAAGGCATGACTAACCGAATTTAGCTGCGATTAGTGAACAGAACACCAGAGGCCTTTGTGGCACAGCACAGCCATCATGGAGAAATGTGTTTGGTTTTGATTTTGCATGCCATGTTAAAAAGTTGTGTGAACTAGAACAGAGGTTAGATTAACTTTAAATGTTCATTTGCTAATATGGTGGTGCCAGTCATTCCTTCATAGCAGAGGAGGACATCTCAGAACAAAGAAGAACAAATGAACTGGATATAGTCTAGATCAGGGCTTTTCAACCAGTGGTACGGGTACCACCTGTGGTACATTGGCACCTGGCAGGTGGTACGTGACCATCCTAGAAAAGTGGTAGCGGGGGAGGGGAATGAGCTGAACCGGTGGCAGCACCGCACAAGTCTGAGCGAGAGACGGCTGGAGCTGCAGGGCTGTCAGGGCTCAGCGGAAGCGCCAGGATCAGGGCCAGGCTCCAGCTGGAGTTCGGCACTGATCCTGGTGCTTCTGCTGAGCCCAGAAGAAGCGCCAATCAGCTGGAATGTTTTCAGCATCACCAGGGTCTTGTGATTTACATTCAGAAGCTTGGCAATTGATTCATATTTATGACGGTCGCAGTGTCCCAGGGTCATGTGAAGTGACCAAAACCTGCTGTAACCACCCAGCAGACGGGGGGGAATAAAAACCAAACAGCCCCCACCCCACCCTTGCTGCCAATCCTCAACAGAAATGCCTCACAACAATGAAAACCTCGGACAAGAGGAAGAGCACCGCCAGGTGGGCAGGCAGGTGTCTTGCTCGGCTGTGGCTTGGGGGGCACTTTTTTCAGTGCCATTGTAACTTCAAACAGTCACTAAGTGAACTGTTGTAAGTCGAGGACTACCTGTACTTTATCACTTTTTTCCTTTTTTTTTTTTTTTGGTCATTAGGTTTTTGACACCTTGCTAGGCGACTGATGGTACTCGGATATTGCCATATCCTAAAAGTGGTACAATGGGTGAAACGGTTGAAAAGCCCTGGTGTAGAAGAGCAGTGGCAGCACAGTGGTTAGAATGCAGTATTGCAACTAATTCTGCTGACTGCTAGCAGTTCAATCATGATCAGCACAAGGTTGACTAGGCCTTCCATCCTTCCGAGGTTGGTAAAATCTTGTTTTCAGTAGAATATCGTGTCTCTTTTTTAAGAGCTACCTGAGTCTTCTGCTAGCACACACTCTAAATTCAGCATTAAAAGTCCAATGGTGTATGAATGCCAATGCATCTCTTGATCCCTGCATCTCAAGACACTGAGCTTCTTTGAGTTTCTGTTACACTGAGGGCCAAAATCTAAAAGGGCACAGTAAGCATATTTAGCTGAGTTCCTTTATAGCATATATCTAATTTCCTTGCAATTAGAAAGCCTAAATCTGCCTCCAATCAGGCAGAAGACATTAAAACATGTTCAGTACACTTGCTTACCACACGTTTGCAGGTCTTAGCGCTCAAAGCATGGCATACCCTCACCTCAACATATCCAGAAACTGCCCTAACAGCAACGTCTAAAATCAACACCTCTGGATAGCCCCAAAACAAGAATGTTTAACTCAGACAAGAGTTAAGTTGATCTCTTTCAGGATCCAATCTGGGCTGGTCACTGGGATCAGTGGTTTCGTCTTCCCAAGCTTTTCAGAGAGACGTTGGCTAGAGAGAAGTTCCCTGAAAATGGGCTCCAGAAAGAATCTGAACAGAAGACCGGCTTAAGATACAGGAGGACCTGGACAGACTTGAACACTGGGCACTATCTAACAAAATGAAATTCAATGGTGAAAAAAGCAAGGTTCTACATATAGGCAAGAAAAACCAATTGTACAGGTATAGTATAGGGGGTACCTTGCTCAATAGTAGTAACTGTGAGAGGGACCTCAGAGTCCTAGTGGACAATCACTTAAATAGGAGCCAGCCGTGTGCTGCAGCTGCCAAAAAAGGCCAACACAGTGCTGGGCTGCATTAACAGAGGGATAGAATCAAGATCACGTGAAGTATTAATACCACTTTACAATGCCTTGGTAAGGCCACACTTGGAATACTGCATCCAGTTTTGGTCACCGCGATGTAAAAAATATGTTGAGACCCTAGAAAGATTACAGAGAAGAGCAACAAAGATGATTAGGGGACTGGAGGCTAAAACATATAAGGAACGGTTGCTGGAATTGTATGTCTAGTTTAATGAAGAGAAGGACAAGGGGAGACATGATAGTAGTGTCCCAATATCTCAGGGGCTGCCCCAAAGAAGAGGGAGTCAAGCTATTCTCTAAAGTGCCTGAAGGCAGGACAAGAAGCAACGGATGAAAACTAATCAAGGAGAGAAGCAACTTAGAACTAAGGAGAAACTTCCTGACAGTTAGAACAATTAACCAATGGAACAACCTGCCTCCAGAAGCGGTGAATGCTCCAACACTGGAGGTTTTTAAGAAGAGACTGGACGCCATTTGTCTGAAATGGTGTAGGGTTCCTGCCTGAGCAGGGGTTGGACTCGATGACCTCCAAGGTCCCTTCCAACTTTATTATTATTATTATTATTATTATTATTATTATTATTATTATTATTATTATTATTATTATTATTATTATTATTATTATCCTTGATCTCTTTCAGTTGAATATTGGGTGGAAGAGAAAGTTCCCACTTGTTTACAAGCTAGGCAGTCAATCAATGGAATTGCATGTTGTGTTTCCTCGAAGCATCGTAAGAGTGCAAAGGGGATACACAGAATAGTAACAGTTCCTATTGCCACCAGAAGCAACTGCAAAAGCTGTCATGTACCAGCATATGTAGAGATCAGTCTTGATCTTCGCACCTCAGAATGCAACGAGAATTCCTATCAAAGGCAAGCTGTTGTTCTACCCAAAGAAAATTATACCAGAATACTTGCTCAAAAGTCACCTGGGTAAATTATTTTTCTTTTGTTACAACCAATCTGTTTTCAGAAAGTTATTAGCACTGCTATGAACATAGAAATGAATTTGCATAGGTGTGTGTTTGTGTGTGGGCATTTACACACAAACACACACGCACTCATTCATCGTTCGTTAGGAAGTGTGTGAGTCAATGTAAATTTAACTGTGATCGGTTTGACTGTCTGTTTTTGAGTAGAGTTACTGCCAAATGGTGTTGTGTAATCACATCATCATTCCAGGAAAAGGAGAATCATTCTCTTCCGAGCGTCTGACACTACCACAAGTGTGCAAGTATGCATGCAAGTATCAGAAGAAGAAAGAAAATGTAAAAAGTCTTGGGAAGGAAGGAAGGAAGGAAGGAAGGAAGGAAGGAAGGAAGGAAGGAAGATAGAAGAGTGGAGTGAAGGAAGAGAGGGAGGGAAAGAGGGAGGGAGAGAGGAAAGGAAGGAAGGAAGGAAGGAAGGAAGGAAGGAAGATAGAAGAGTAGAGTGAAGGGAGGGAGGGAGGGAGGGAGGGAAAGAGGGAGGGAGGGAAGGAGGGAGGAAAGGAAGGAAGGAAGGAAGGAAGGAAGGAAGGAAGGAAGGAAGGAAGGAAGGAAGGAAGGAAGGAAGACACTAGCCAGACTTTTAGAATTATCTTTCTTTTCAGAGTTTCAGTTACTTTTTGTTTCCCATAATGGCAACCACATGCTTCCAAATCAGTTTCATTCCAACTTCCAATATTATAATA
This sequence comes from Protobothrops mucrosquamatus, assembly GCF_001527695.2. Classification (NCBI taxonomy): domain Eukaryota; kingdom Metazoa; phylum Chordata; class Lepidosauria; order Squamata; family Viperidae; genus Protobothrops; species Protobothrops mucrosquamatus. Next base: position 198,323 of record NW_015387010.1, on the reverse strand, counting down.
GGAGGACAAAATGATATCTCTGTTCAATCCCCCAACAACATAATTTTCTAACATGTTGCCACACATACATCTATTAGGGACCAAACTGGCAGTTATGTAATCCATCTTGCCCTGCATAACATAGAATGAAAAAGAAGTCAAAGTATTGGTTTGTTTAAGATTTGAATATAGCCACAATTGCTTAGTAAAAATATTTTGGTATAAACTGCAGCACTCAAACAGTAATAACAAGATGTGGAAATATGTTCAAATAATTGAAGTGAGGTCTTTGACCGTATGAAGGGGAAAAGACGCTTGACGCTTATTAATCCCTGCAATGTCTTTTTTTTTTTAACCTATTCAGATTTAGCTCTTTTCTTCCCCCTTGCTAAAAAAATCTTTTTTTAAAAAAAAAAAGTCACCCCAACCACAAAATCTTTTAATGTATTCCTTGTGCTGCTTTTGAATATTAATAAAAATTAATAATTAATTTTGCCGTTGGCATTGCAAAGATATACTAGTTTTAATTAGTGTACTGTACTCCTATACAATTAAAAAATAATTGATGTCCGCGCTTGTTGGCGGACTCTGTGATCACTTGTTCTGTTGTTGTCAACAAACGCCTTAAAAAACAAGCCCAAGTATGTTGGCTTGTCCATCTGATTTATGCACTCAAAATAAACAGACAAATCTTTTATGATGAAACAGAAGAGTTTTCTCTTTAAATTATCCACAAACATATTAACTGGAAAAACTAGTGGGGGCCTGCAAGAAATTACTGAAAGACTATAAAAAATATTACATCTATCAATGAATTTGTCTGGAAAACATCAGCAAATTGACAACATATCCTGCCTCCAATGTGAAATGGCCATCTTGAATTTGTTATGTCAGTTCTATCAAGCATTTAATTTTGACGTCCTTTATAATCAACTTTGGTTATTCCAATTCAGCGTATCATGTTGCTCTTTTACTACATCATTTTAATTGCACCATGAACTATTTCATTATAGTCTATCCCTTTTCTGTTCAAGGAGGGATGTTGAAGGCTCCAAGTGTAAATCCTCACGGGGATAGGAACTTACTTCCCTTCAAAGTATTTGCATCTGGAACGTTGAATAAAAAGAAGTTAAAAATATTCCAACAAAAGCTGTCAAACCCCGGGCCACAAAA